>NC_090646.1:185391218-185691218 GCF_040937935.1 Hyperolius riggenbachi
GCAGTTTTCAGATCTTGCCACAGATTCTCGATTGGATTTAGATCTGGACTTTGACTGGGCCATTCTAACACATAGATATGTTTTGTTTTAAACCATTCCATGGTTGCCCTGGCTTTATGTTTAGGGTCATGGTCCTGCTGGAAGGTGAACCTCTGCCCCAGTCTCAAGTCCTTTGCAGTCTCCAAGAGGTTTTCTTCCAAGTTTGCCCTGTATTTGGCTCCATCCATCTTCCCATCAACTCTGACCAGCTTCCTTGTCCCTGCTTAAGAGATGCATCCCCCGAGCATGATGCTGCCACCACCATATTTGACAGTGGGGATGGTGTGTTCAGAGTGATGTGCAGTGTTAGTTTTCTGCCACACATAGCGTTATGCATTGTGGCCAAAAAGTTCCATTTTGGTCTCATCTGACCAGAGCACCTTCTTCCACATGGTTGCTGTGTCCCCCACATGGCTTGTGGCAAACTGCAAACGGGACTTCTTACGCTTTCTGTTAACAATGCCTTTCTTCTTGCCACTCTTCCATAAAGGCCAACTTTGTACAGTGCATGACTAATAGTTGTCCTATGGACAGAGTCTCCCACCTGAGCTGTAGATCTCTGCAGCTCGTCCAGAGTCACCATGGGCCTCTTGACTGCATTTCTGATCAGCGCTCTCCTTGTTCGGCCTGTGAGTTTAGGTGGACGGCCTTGTCTTGGTAGGTGTACAGTTGTGCCATACTCCTTCCATTTCTGAATGATCGCTTGAACAGTGCTTCGTAGGATGTTTAAGGCTTTGAAAATCTTTTTGTAGCCTAAGCCTGCTTTAAATTTCTCAATAACTTGATCCCTGACCTGTCTTGTGTGTTCTTTGGACTTCACGGTGTTGTTGTTCCCAATATTCTCTTAGACAACCTCTGAGGCCCTCACAGAGCAGCTGTATTTGTAATGACATTAGATTACACACAGGTGCACTCTATTTAGTCATTAGCACTCATCAGGCAATGTCTATAGGCAACTAACTGCACTCAGATCAAAGGGGGCCGAATAATTATGCACACACCACTTTGCAGTTATGTATTTGTAAAAAATGTTTGGAATCATGTATGATTTTCGTACCACTTCTCATGTGTACACCACTTTGTGTTGGTCATTCACGTGGAATTCTAGTAAAATTGATTCATGTGTGTAGCAGTAAAATGACAAAATGTGGAAAACTTCAAGGGGGCCGAATACTTTTGCAACCCACTGTATATATATATATATATATATATATATATATATATATATATATATATATATATATATATATATATATATATATATATCGTCCATGTATATATATATATATATATATATATATATATATATATATATATATATATATCGTCCATGTATTCATGCAACTGAATGTACTGTTAATTGTCTATTGTACAGCATCATGAGATATGTTGTTGCTATACAACTCAATAAAAATAATCAATTAAGAAGTTATTGATTTCTACCATACACCCCACATCAATAAATTCTAGCAAGGAATCTATTGCAAATTGATTGAAACTGTTTAATGCAGTGCAACGCTATGGGCCACTGATCTTCCAGCTAGCCTCTGTTTTCTCAGACATATTCAAATCATCTCTGGAACTCTCAATGTTCCCTGCCTGTTTTAAACATTCAACTTTTGCCCCAGTTCCTAAAATATAAAATCCTACGTGTCTATAGGATTATAGGCCTGTTGCCCTCACATCACTGGTCATGAAAGCATTTGAAAAACTGATAATGGCTTATCTGAAATCCATAACAGATCCCCTGCTAGACTCTCTGCAATTCGCCTACAGGTCTAATAGAACTGCAGATGATGCTGTAAATGTGTGTGCCTTATGTACTACAGCATCTAGAAATCCTGGGAACCTACACCAGAATTTTCTTTGTAGATTTCAGCTCTGCATTTAATACCATAATATCACGCATCAAGCTCTCCCAGCTACACATACAACGGTACCTGAATCCATCTGCAAATGGATAACCAATTTCTTAAGCGACAGGAGATAGCAGGTTAGACTTGGGAAACACACATCAAGCCCCAGGGCTGTGTGTTTTCCCAACTTCTCTATTCACTGTACACCAATGGCTGCATCTCCACAGATCCATCTGTTAAGGTTCTGAAGTTAGCAGATGATCCAACAGTAGTTGGTCTCATACAAAATGGGGATGAGGTATGTAGTGGGACAGCTTTCCTCCTGGTGCAGCAGTAACAACTTGCAACTAAATGCTCTTAAAACCATGGAGATCATAAAAAACTTTAGGAGATCCCACCACCACCACCTCCCCTTAACCATAAATGGATATACAGCAGTGGTCTCAAACTCAATTTACCTGGGGGCCGCAGGAGGCAAAGTCAGGATGAGGCTGGGCCGCATAAGGAATTTCACAATCGCGGCGCATCGCCGCCTCTGCCCGCCCCTCTCACTTTTCTTTCACAGAGAGGGGCGGAGAGTGGTGGCTGAAAGCTCTGCCCCTTCCAGGAAATGCCGGCGGATTGCCCCCCCGGGCGATTTGGGGGCTCTGCAGCCCTCGTTTATGCGGCGGATTACTTTAGTTGGTCTCATACAAAATGGGGATGAGGTATGTAGTGGGACAGCTTTCCTCCTGGTGCAGCAGTAACAACTTGCAACTAAATGCTCTTAAAACCATGGAGATCATAAAAAACTTTAGTAGATCCCACCACCACCACCTCCCCTTAACCATAAATGGATATACAGCAGTGGTCTCAAACTCAATTTACCTGGGGGCCGCAGGAGGCAAAGTCAGGATGAGGCTGGGCCGCATAAGGAATTTCACAATCGCGGCGCATCGCCGCCTCTGCCCGCCCCTCTCACTTTTCTTTCACAGAGAGGAGCGGGGAGTGGCGGCTGAAAGCTCTGCCCCTTCCAGGAAATGCCCGCGGATTGCCCCCCCCGGGCGATTTGGGGGCTCTGCAGCCCTCGTTTATGCGGCGGATTACTTGGGAGCACTGAAGCGAACTATAAGGAAGCTTTTGCTGGCGAGGGCCACAAAATATTGTATTGAGGGCCGCAAATGGCCCGCGAGTTTGAGACCCCTGATATACAGTAAACCCAGGTAGTGTCATTCACGTTTCTTGGGTCCACAATCTCCAACAACCTAAAACGGGACAACAATACTGTCACTATCATCAAGAAAGCGCAACAGAGGATGTACCACCTACAGCAGCTGAAAAACTTTGGCCTACCATAAAAATGAATGGCACAGTTCTACACTGCGATCATTGAATTTATCATGACATCATCTAGGTGAGACTACAGCACATCATCTGAACTGCAGAAAGGATAATTGGCTGTAGCTTACCTTCCCAGGAAGGATCTTTACGCTAGCAGGTGTAGAAAGAAAGTAACCAAGATTGCCTCTGACCCCTCTCACCCTGCTCACTTCATCTCCCAGCTCTTGCCTTCAGGAGTAAGATTCTGGTCAATTGCAACTTAAACCTCAGGACGCGGGAACAGCTTTGTCCCTCAGGCGCTAGCCATGCTTAATGCAGAACCACACTAGATCTGCTAGGACTTGAAAGCATTCAGCACAAAACTGAAAATGAATACTTTTCACCTTGTTCACTGCCACTAGAAGTTACAAACTGTCCTTGGCTTGTAATATACTGTATATACTGTAGTGTCTGCCCTTGTATTGTTTTGTCTGTGTCCATTAAGCAACTGCCAAGTCAAACTTACTTGCCCAAATGAATTGATTCTGAGTCTGATCTACCAATACACCTGTCCCCAATTGACCTAGGTTTTCTGTCCCGCCCAATCTATTCTTGTAATCATTTTTTGATAAAATTCGATTGAAAGTCAATCAATCTGAGATTTTGGGTAATCAATTCCTTGCAGTTTAAGTTACACAGCTGGTGCAATTGTAGGAGGTCCTACTGCTGGATAAATTGTTACTGCAACATGCACTGATTGCAGTGGTTTCACAGAAAACGGAGCTTGCTTCATCCAACCATTAAACAAAGCCAGTCAGCTTTGGAACTGCTTGGTGGATATGTATGTAACAGCAATCTACCTATAAAAAGCCGCTGAGCACTCTACCCTGCACAGTACAAATAGTACAGTACCACTCCTTGAAATTATATACAGTTCTGCATACTAGTGACCTCCTGCTTTAATCTTGTACTCCCTGTTGCTGGCTTCTCTTTTTAATTCCACATTTTCTAACTGCTCCTATAATAAGCAGAGGATTAAACTTGCTATGTAGAACAGTGAATATTTTATCTCCAATTGGTCTTGTACATAAAAAGAGGTACTTAATTAATAATAAAAAACGGTCTTTCTTCGCAGCAGTAAGTCAGTGAAGCGTTACATATACAGGTACAGAACAATGAGCTTCTTCTACAAGGGAAAAGTTATTAGTTTTATTATTTAAGTGAAACTCCGCTTACATTGAGAGGGAAAAAAGTATGCTGAAAGTATGCGTACAGTAATGAAAAAAATATATATCATGTTTTTATGTATTCTTACTCTGGATTGCTTCTGATGTTATAATTAACTATACCTTTAGCAAGTGGGGAGCCTTGTAAACACACAACACAGTTTTTAACAGTTACTTCATTTATACAGTGACCACAAGCAAGGGTAGCCATGCTAATCCTGCTGGGACTTAGATGTAAAGAGAAAAGCAGGTGCTGAGGGGATTTGTCAATTTACATACAAATGGTCATTAACATTCTGCAATCAAAAAAACATACACAGCAAGCTGGAGCTCTAGTTGCAATGAAAACAACTAAATTACAGAACTGCATTCGGCTGCAAAAATGTAAGATCTTTGCTTCGAAAATGGATTGCAGCAGCATTTTGTATTAGACCAGTTCACCAACATTGAGGTTCATTCCTTTGAATTGGTCCTGACAACAGTAAGCAAACAAGTGAACACTTCATGCTCTTGAACTTGAGATTCAAGCTGAGGCAAAATCAGGTTCTACCTTTAATGGGAATATATGCATGTAAATAGATCAGTCTCATGTCACCAGAAAGTAACAAACTGAGTTGTTCAAAACCTAACAATTTAGCAGCTGTTTGACTGCAGTCAAATGTAATGTAAATAAGTCTACAGGAAGACCCACTGCTTGCAAGAACTAGTTGGTATAATTAATGACTACTTGCTACGACTAGTTGCTGGACTCTTTTAGGATAATTCCTGGGAATGCCAACATTTTACTTCCTGCCAAATGAACATGCTTTTAATGCATTAGCAACTGTTGCTATGGTCGGAAAAGATTGAAAATTGAACTTTATGGAAACTTTATAAAATTCAAAGCTGAGTGCAATTTTCATTCAAATGCAATAAAAAAAATAGATTCAATTATAAAATGGCCTGTGCAACAGTATTATTTATACCAATCTATTTTATCAAAAGTGGTGTTACATTTTTAAGTAAGTCGATAATGTGATTAAGTTTGGCCCAGTGAACATTACATTTCCCATTCACAAACAAAGACAGCTGATTGCAGAAAGTGTAGAGCAGAGCGCACAGCGACCATAAAAGTGAAATTATCAAGAAATGCCGATGTAAAAAGCATGATGAATATCTGAAAAGAGGTAAAAGGAAAATGGTCACCTAGTAATTTTCCAGGTCAATATATTTTTATTGCTAACCTTTTTTCAAAGGTCATTCCTACTTACGTCGTAAATTATTTCAGTTCTTGTAACACCCATGAACATTCATCATTATCCACAGTGGGCTGTGGTGCTTTATATACCAGGGATGCTTCTGAAACTGACAGGCATGTGATAAATTATACTTACCTTTGACGTCACATTATATTCAACAGTTTCCTCCACTTACTGCTCCTTCATAACATCACTGATTTTAAAAGGACATTTTTGGAGTAACAGGAAGCCAAAAGCAACATGTGGAGGTGATTTATGGAGGGATGTATTTGATCTATACAGATTGGCGGTACAAGTATTATTTATTTAGAATTTGCACTTTTCATATTTAAAGTGTGATGAAACTGGAAATTGAAAACTCAAAGGTACTCGAAATTGAAGGTACAAGAGTATAAGTTTAACATAATTCCATCCCCCACCACAACCACTTTTATAAATAAATACATTTATACAATTAACTGTGTCCCTGTGCAGTTCCGGTTATTCCAGAAGGTGCAGTGTGACAGGAAGCTCTTTTCTGGTTATACATTTCTCCTACCCACCTCCTCCCTTTTGGTGACTTAATGCCGTGGAAGCAGCTGATGCTTCAGTCAGAAATGGACCAGAAATGCATGGCTTTCCACTGGCCCAATACCACTGACACCACAGTGACTGACAGTAGTGTTGGGCGAACACCTAGATGTTCGGGTTCGCGAACGTTCGCCGAACATCGCCGCGATGTTCGGGTTTTCGCGCCGAACTCCGAACATAATGGAAGTCAATGGGGACCCGAACTTTCGTGCTTTGTAAAGCTTCCTTACATGCTACATACCTCAAATTTGCAGGGTATGTGCACCTTGGGAGTGGGTACAAGAGGAAAAAAATATTTGAAAAAGAGCTTATAGTTTTTGAGAAAATTGATTGTAAAGTTTCAAAGGAAAAACTGTCTTTTAAATGTGGAAAATGTTATGTTTCTTTGCACAGGTAACATGCTTTTTGTCGCCATGCAGTCATAAATGTAATACAGAGAAGAGGTTCCAGGAAAAGGGACCGGTAACGCTAACCCAGCACCAGCAGCAGCACACGTGATGGAACAGGAGGAGGAGGCGCAGGAGGAGAAGGCCACGCTTTTTGAGACACAACAACCCAGGCCTTGCATGAGGACAAGAAGCGTGCGGATAGCATGCTTTTTACCGCCATGCAGTCATAAATGTAATAAAGATGAGAGGTTCCATAAACAGGGACTGGCAACGCTAACCCAGCAGCAGCAGCAGCACACGTGATGGAACAGGAGGAGGCGCAGGAGGAGAAGGCCACGCTTTGAGACACAACAACCCAGGCCTTGCATGAGGACAAGAAGCGTGCGGATAGCATGCTTTGTACCGCCATGCAGTCATAAATGTAATAAAGATAAGAGGTTCAATAAACAGGGACCGGGCGGCAACGCTAACCCAGCAGCAGCAGACGTGATGGAACAGGAGGAGAAGGCCACGCTTTCAGGCGCAACTCAGGCCTTGCATGAGGACAAAAAAATGCGTGCGCAAAGCAATGCAATGAGTAGTTTTCAGGACACAATGGGCTATTCGGAGGAGCTATTCCCACCCCCACAATCTTCTACCTGTGAAAGGTCAATGGAACAGCCACAAATGTTGTGCCCGGATTCACAACCTTTTTCTGTGGAAAATGCACCTCGCACTGAAATGCAAGCCGAGGCCGAGGATGAACATGACGTCAACAACTCAACATGACGCAAAATGGGGGCGGAACAGAAAGCTGCTTTCAATGTTTTGAAGGCCTTAATTGCCTCCGGTGGCCAGTTAGATGCATCATTCATCACACCCAAATCCCAGAGCAATGTGTGCAGGAATTTGAATCGCAGGAGGTGTACCGAGATCATCTGGACAAGTGACCAAGTGACAAGTGACCAAGTGACAAGTGACAAAGTGAAAAGTGACCAGTGACAAAGTGACTGACAAAGTGACAAAATGACAAAGTGACAAAATGACAAAGTGACAAGTGACAAAGTGACAAGTGACAATGACAAAGTGACAAGTGACAAAGTGACAAGTGACAAAGTGACAAAGTGACCAGTGACAAAGTGACAAGTGAGAGGTTGTTCTGGGGAGCTCTACTCCACTGCACACAGTCACATATGAGGAGAGGTCTCGTCGGGACTGCTGATCCTCCTCAGCTTGCTTAAAGCCTTGAGGGTTCCTGAAGATCCTCTGCTTGGAGTTCGCCGGGGTTCAGCTTGGTGTCGGGGTCGGCGGCGTCCTCCTCACTCCAACGTGGCAGATCTTCTGTTGAAGAAAAAAAAAAACATTTTTAAAAGTCCAGTACCGTTTCTGAAGGACTCACCAAGAGATGCAGGAGCGCTTCAATCTAGCGCACCATCGCTCGCTGGGTGATGTCCCTCCCTACGCGCTGGAATTCTACGCTGCACATGCTAGCACGCTTTTGCGCAGTGCCGAGGCGCATTCCAGCAGCTAGCTACCAAGCTTCTGTGGATCTGATTGGGCCACCATGTTGGATCTCTGCCAAGTCCTCCAAAATTTTGAGCAATCCACGTTGCTTGTGACTGAGCAGTGACAACTCTACAGTCAGCATTACAATACCACTGCTGTGTTTACTGAAGAAATCAATGTTGAAGATGGAAACCGCTGGCATGATGCAAGTGGGGGAATCTGAAGATGAAAACGATCAGCGTGATGATACCAACATCAGGCAACCTGCCTCAGGAAACGCTGGTCCCAGCTATGACAAAGAACAGGACGAGGAACAGCTGGAGTTGGAGCAGGAATTGGATGCCCCCACTGCCGAGGGACAGAGCGGTGCACGTTGGACTTCCACAATTTAGCGGGAATGGACAGCAGAAGAGGAAGAAAGTGATGCTGGTGACGAATATGGTGCATCACAACAATCACAACGCTCACAAGAACATGAAGACAGAGGAGTCTGGCACACATGGCTCAATTCATGCTAGACTGCATTGAACGCGGCCCGCGCATTATTCACTATTCATTATTATTCATTATTCTGGACAACACCAATTACTGGGTTTATACCCAGTTTATACAAACACAATGTTAAAAAACTGATTGAAGAAAGTGTCAGACAGGTCAAAAATGGAACAATTCCAGCAGGCCCTTGAGGATGGAGACTTTAGAGAGGAGATTGACATCCTCCTCCTTCTCTAGCCAGTTGTACGCCGACAGACTGACTTCAGCAAACCCAGGAGGACCAGGAGGGCAGCAAAGAACACAAGCTGCTGCTAGTGCCCAAAAGGGAATGGTATTGGCAGTGTCCTTGGAGTGGGAACATTTTCTGACACCCATGCAGCAGCCCACAGAACAGCAATCGGGCAGTTCCACGTCCTCCAACACCAATCGCCTGGAGAAGATGGTCAAGGACTACATGTCAGATGGCGTAGCTGTGTTGAACAATCCATCTGCAGACAGACGGTGAGTGTGACAGCACAGAAGGACCATGGCAACTCACTCATAGTACCACAGTTTGATAGTGCTGCCCAAAAAATTATATGGATCCGTGGACCCGGGCAGTACTGGGAAGTGGGAACGCAGATTTTAGTACCTAAACACACGATACAACATGTTTTCCGGGGTCGGACTCTAAGGCACATACAGATGGTCCCGATCATCATCCTCATCATACAACTCTTCTCCTGAGTCTGACCCACCCACCACCTCTGCCACCCCAACATCCCCAGACACAGACCCCTCATCATCCTCAACATTAACTTGGGATGCTGGCCTGAGCCCGACCTCCTCCTCCACATCAGGCCCCATCATCTCCTCAATGGCAGCCCTCAATAATCGCTCTGGCGCCGGACCGATGGACACAACGTTCTCCTCCGGGGAGGGCTGCTGCTGACCACTGGCTGCTGGGGTGGATGTTATAGCTTGCGTGGGGCGTTGGCTGTTGCTGTTGTTGGGAGTGCTGCTCACAGCGGAGGTCTCTGAGGAACTCATGGTGAGCTCATATAGTGGTTGACGTTGAGTGGAGTATTACTGATCCCAGCAATATACACACTGACTGGCAGAGTACGCAATGCTATATAGTGGTTGACGGTGAGTGAAGTACTACAGATCCCAGCAATATACACAGTGACTGGCAGTACAATGGTATGGGTGGGTGAGCAGAGTACTACAGATCCCAGCAATGCTATATAGTAATGGGGTGACTGAGTGAGCGGCAGTGTACTAATGTTCCCAGCAGACACAGAGTGGCAGTAAACACAATGCTATATAGTGTGGCTGAGCGAGCGGTGTACTACTGTTCCCAGCAGACACAGAGTGGCAGTAAACACAATGCTATATAGTGTGGCTGAGCGAGGTACACAGAGTGGCAGTAAACAGAATGCTATATAGTGTGGCTGAGCAAGCGGTGTACTACTATTCCCAGCAGACACAGAACAGTAAACAGAATGCTATATAGTGTGGCTGAGCGGTGTACCACTATTCCCAGCAGCGACACAGAGCACAATGCTATACAGTGGCGGGTGAGCGGTGTACCACTATTCCCAGCAGCGACACAGAGCACAATGCTATACAGTGGCGGGTGAGCGGTGTACTACTATTCCCAGCAGACACAGAGTGGCAGTAAACAGAATGCTATATAGTGTGGCTGAGCGAGGTACACAGAGTGGCAGTAAACAGAATGCTATATAGTATGGCTGAGCGAGCGGTGTACTACTATTCCCAGCAGACACAGAACAGTAAACAGAATGCTATATAGTGTGGCTGAGCGAGGTACACAGAGTGGCAGTAAACAGAATGCTATATAGTGTGGCTAAGCGAGCGGTGTACTACTATTCCCAGCAGCGACACAATGACTGGGGGGACCCTGGCTAGCGTGGCTGGAGCGCGAACTACCCTGCCTGCCTACCCAAAGCTAAACCCACAGACAAATGGCGGAGATATGACGTGGTTCGGGTATTTATTTACCCGAACCACGTGACAGTTCGGCCAATCAGAGCGCGTTCGGGTCCAAACCACGTGACCCGTTCGGCCAATCACAGCGCTAGCCGAACGTTCGGGGAACGTTCGGCCATGCGCTCTTAGTTCGGCCATGTGGCCGAACGGTTTGGCCGAACACCATCAGGTGTTCGGCCGAACTTGAACATCACCCGAACAGGGTGATGTTCTGCAGAACCCGAACAGTGGCGAACACTGTTCGCCCAACACTAACTGACAGCGGTATTGAGCCAATAGAAAGCTACGCAGTTTGGGTCCATTCCCAATGTTGCCGTCATGGCAACACATCCCTATGAGGGAGAAGGTGGGGAGAAGATGCGTATAACCAGAAGAGAGCTTCCTGTCGCTCGGCACCTTCTGGTTTGCAGGTACTGCAAGGACACAGGTAATTGTATAAACTTATCTGCTTATAAAAAAGAAGTGGTGGGAGGGGGACTATGTTACACTAATACTCTTGTACCTAGAAAAGGGTACAATAAATTTCAATTTCCAGTTTCATAAAGCTGCTGTACATTGTATAATAGACAAATAGACATTTGATCAGACAAAACGTCTAATCGATTATTATTATTATTATTTAGTATTTATATAGCGCCGACATATTACGTAGCGCTGTACAGTGTATATATATATCTTGTCACTAACTGTCCCTCAAAGGAGCTCACAATCTAATCCCTACCATTGCCATATGTCTATATTATGTAGTGTAAGTACTGTAGTCTAGGGCCAATTTTTTTTTAGGGGGAGCCAATTAACTTATCCATATGTTTTTGGAATGTGGGAGGAAACTGGAGTGGCCGGAGGAAACCCACGCAGACACGGAGAGAACATACAAACTCTTTGCAGATAGTGCCCTGGCTGGGATTCGAACCAGGGACCCAGCGCTGCAAGGCGAGAGAGCTAACCACTACGCCACCGTGCTGCCCCTTTAAATATGAAGTGGATTTAAACCTTTGTGATAATTTATTTTGTTATTTATTACAATCAATAAAGCACATTTTCCGATCAATATGAAAGGCTTAAATCAGTGGAAACATTGAACTTTATTCAATTGTGATATTGATCATCAAATTGACCCATGTCAAATTAAAGGGACTACTTCGACAAATGGATCCATAAAATACAATTACGTACAGTATAGTGGAATTTCCATTTATTTGAGGTTAAAAAAATTCACAGATCAGCTACAGCATATGGTTCAAGTACCTTCATACACATTACCGGTAAGGAATTTATAATGTACCAGTAATCCCCCTATCCTTTTAAAGAATCCGTCACCGCCCTCCCACCCGGCGCAACTACTGCAGAGCCCCCACTGCACTCATGCACGCCCCCTTCCCCTCTCCTTCTGCCCTCCCGCAAACATGGTAGGCAGCAGTTATAATACAGATGCAGTGCATATTACAACTGCTTTTAGTTATATAGATTATAACCAGATAATCAGTATTACAGACAGCAACTCAGCATTTTTATTTAAAGGAAGGCAGCAATGTATGTGTCCCTATTCCTCTGAAGAGACCCTGACATTGTTTCTCATCTACAGCACTGAACTGCAATTTGTCAAAAGAATACATTTTACCTGACTTTGGTTGTATGGTTGTGCTCTTCATCTCAAAGCAATATGTCATTTTTATGGACACTTACTAACAAACCGTGTCAGGGATAGACAGATGGAGGAAGAAGCCTTTACACTAGTCTATTTGTTTGCAAAGACGTTTACCTTACTTTACCCTATTAGACTTGATATCA
The DNA here is from genome assembly GCF_040937935.1 of Hyperolius riggenbachi. Classification (NCBI taxonomy): domain Eukaryota; kingdom Metazoa; phylum Chordata; class Amphibia; order Anura; family Hyperoliidae; genus Hyperolius; species Hyperolius riggenbachi. The sequence goes on from NC_090646.1 coordinate 185,403,599, forward strand.
TAAGGTGCTAAAAAAAGCAATATATTTAAAGTCCTGTGCAATAAATGGAAAGCAATCTTTAAAGTGTTTGCATACTTTAAGTGTGTTTAAAAAAAATAAATTAGGCTCTAATCAATAATGCAATTTTACAGTGAACAGAAAGATCCGCAAACTCGGTGAAATTCTAATAGCTGGTATTCTTTATTGACGATTAATCCAAACACAGAAAGACATAGACATCCACAGGACATACCAACGCGTTTCCGGCTTACAATGCACCCTTAGTCAGAGCTACTTTTAGAATTTCACTGAGTTTGCGGATCCTTCTCTTGTCCGTACAATGGTTTAGCTAACCAGATCCTGCACCACTGAGTATCTATCTGTTTGGGGGTTTCAAAGCATTTGGTCTGGTTCCAATAATGCAAGTTACTGCACTACAAGGCACACACGATGAAGAGTCCGTGCACAAAGCATACAGTGTGACTAGCTCAAACACAAATTGCAAGCTTGTGATGTGCCATCTTCTTCTTTACTCTTCATGCAATTTAATTGCATTATTTATTTTAGATTCATTTTCAAAAATGCAAGTAAAATTCAAATTGTGTACACAAAAAAATGACTCATCACTAGTCCAGCACAGCATACTCAACATCTGCGCAAAGGTGATAAGCAGATAAGAGAGAAAGAAAGTAACATTATAGAAAAACAAAAAATCAGCGCATCACCAGGCTGCCTCTGAATGAGTACATACAGAGGTAGGTACACATTCAGAGGTGGCCTGGTGATGCGCCAATTTACAAATTTTTGTATGTTTAAACCACCAGATACATACCTGCACAATGCTAGTGCCCTATAAAAGAACTACACTATGCCACCACGGTGGCATAGTGGTTAGTCTTCTCACCCTGATGCTCTGGGTCCCTGGTTCGAATCCCAGCCGGGGCACTATCTGCAAGGAGTTTGTATGTTCTCCCTGTGTGTTTCCATTAGGCAGTTCGGTTTTCACCCACATCCCCAAAACATACATATAAGTTAATTGGCTTTTCCCTAAATTAGCCCTAGCCCTACAATACATACACTACACAATACATACATAAATATATAACTATGGTAGGGATCAGAGATGGCTCGAACCTCCGATTTTCGGCAAACGAACATCGAACGTGAAATTCCGCAAAAGTTCGGTTCGTGCAAACTTTCACGAACCGCAACAGACTTCAATGGGGAGGCGAACTTGGAAAACTAGAAACATTTATGCTGGCTACAAAAGTGATAGAAAAGTTGTTTCAAGGGGTCTAACACCTGGAGGGGGGCATGGATGACTGGGATAAACGCCAAAAGTCCCGGGGAAAAATCTGGATTTGACGCAAAGCAGCGTTTTAAGGGCAGAAATCAGATTGCATGCTAAATTGGAGGCCTAAAATGCTTTAAGGGCCCTTTTCCACTGGCTGCGATCCGATTTAAAAAGCGCACCGCAGCCGTTTTTCTAATCGCTAGAGCACCGCGATAACATGTAAATCGTGGTGCTCTTTTTCCACTATGGCGCTTCGATCGCGATTTGTTTTTTGCCGAAAGGCGATCGCCATCCTGCGCGATTCTCGTCGCAATCGCGTTACACTCCCGACGTCGGTACAGCAGATTGCAGACAGTAGAAAAAGGAGCCTGCGTGATCGCAAGCGCAGGTGATTTGCGCTTGCGATCGCGCTTGCTAGTGGAAAAGGGCCCTTAAACGTCTTGCATGTGTATACATCAATCAGGGAGTGTAATTAGAGTACTGCTTCACACTGACACACCAAACTCACAGTGTAACGCACCGCAAACAGCTGTTTGTGTAGTGACGGACGTGCTGGATTGGTGTGCACCATGGCGAGAGGGCAGGCCGTGGCGGTTTCAAGCCCATATGGTCGCCGGGCTGTGGTAGCTCAATGATAGAACAACAGTGACTGTCCAGATGATCGAATTTGGTTTGTCCACAATGAAGCAACGACCTTATTATCTTGGGTGTGCCCCCCCGAGACACTCATTTAGCTGGCGGTCATTGCTTCATTGTGATATGCAAGCCCCTTCACCGCGGCAAGGTATCGATCACAAAGGGGAATTGACACATGTACATGCCTTTTTTGTTGTTTTTGCAGCTGCAGTGCAGCCAGAAAAATTAGGCAGGCATGTACACGCACCAGAAAAACTATTATAGCGGCTGCAGCGGCCTTAAAAATTCAGCAATCCGCCTGGTGTCCTGGACCCTGTTGGTGGTGGCGGAGAAGGCAATCAAGCGGCTTGCAGGCAGAGATGCTGTGTGGGGAGCGACTTAGTCTTGGGGCAGGCAGTCACACGGCGTGCAGGCAGAGATGGTGTGTGTGAGAACTGACTTAGTCTTCAGGCAGGCCTGACCGTGCTTTGCAGACCACATGGTCAGATGGACCCTTGACCCTACGCTGTGTTAAAGATGACACCACTTGCCTTTCAACATCACGGTACAGTTTGGGTATCGCCTTATTTGAGAAATAACTGTGGCCTGGTATCTTCCACTGTGGTGTGTGGCTTTGCTTTTGTGTGCTGCTTTTCCTCAGGTGGTCATCCCATTGCAGTTTGTGCTTTGTCATCATGTGCCTTTGTAAGGAAGTTGTCCCTACGCAGGTCTTGGTCTTTCCACGGCTCAATTTTTGGTGGCAGAGAGTACAGGTGGCATTGCTCTCATCTGAGGCAGACACACAAAATAATGTCCACACTGCTGAGGCCTGGGGTGATGGCTCTTTGGTAGTGGCGGCCGACTGAGTGTTAAGTGGGGTGCCAGAATCAGAGCATGAGGAGGAAGATATGTCACGCTTCCGTGCGGATGCTGAGGAAGATGAGGTGTTCGGTTTTAAATAGTCAACTACGTCCTGACAAGCTGACACTGCCTGCCTTTTATAAGGGGGGGGTGGGGCTCCAGGAGGGAGTGTAGCCTGATTGGCTACCCTGTGCCTGCTGACTGTGATGTATAGGGTCTAAGTTGACCCTAATGATGTAGTGTAGGAAGCGGGTCAAACCGCCATAAAGTTTGCGTTCGATCGCGAACGTGAACCACTGAAAGTTCGCCGGGAACCATTCACGGTCGAATAGTTCGAGCCATCTCTAGTAGGGATTACATTGTAAAACCCCTTTGAGGGACAGTTAAGTGACAAGACAATATACTCTGTATAGCCCTGCAGAAGATACCAGCGCTATATAAACACTAAATAATAATAATAAATAATACTAATAATATATGTATCCCTATATATCATGCCAAACTACAGTAACTGTACATTATGTGTCAACATGGAGCAATTTGTATTTCGCTAATCATCCTTACTACACAACACTAAAATAGGTAGCTATACCAACCTACACTGTATATATGGCTACACTATATCTAAAGAAAACCCAACTTTTAATTCACAGAAATCTTTTTTAACACTTTGTAACAGCAGCTATACATAACTGGCCTCGCCGTCTGTTCTTTCCCTCCCCAATGTGATTGACTAATCACTGTGATCATGTGATCTGGCGTGCACTCACTGAAACCAGTCCCAACTTGGGATGGTAAAAAATGCCAATTTACGCTTCCGCAGAAAATCCGCTTTCCGCCACTGCCGATTACCACTATCGATACCGTTTTCCGCTACCGATTACCGCATTCTGATTGAATATTTTGAATATAATTTGAATATTTTTTTCCCTCTTGTTCCCACTCTTCTGCTTAACATACCCTGAAAATGTGGTGTTTCTAGCACCTACGGGGGCTTTGCTATTAACCTCGAAAGTCGGCGGCCATTGACTGTAATGTAAAATGTGGAAAAATCTGCATTACCGATATGCAGTCCTTTTATGACAATCAGAAGACTCAGAATGAATAAACCAATCAGAGAATGGGGATTCAGGCCGAAATTTCCGAATTCTCTGATTGGCTTATTTATTCTGAGTCTTCTGAATTACCGCTTATTGGGTAATGTGGATTTTACGCATTTTACTTTACAGTCAATGGCCGGCGACTTAAAGGGATACTGTAGGGGGGTCGGGGGAAAATGAGCTGAACTTACCCGGGGCTTCTAATGGTCCCCCGCAGACATCCTGTGTTGGCGCAGCCACTCACCGATGCTCCGGTCCCGCCTCCAGTTCCCTTCTGGAATTTCTGACTTTAAAGTCAGAAAACCACTGCGCCTGCACGCCCGTGTCCTCGCTCCCGCTGATGTCATCAGGAGTGTACTGCGCAGACACAGACCATACTGGGCTCGCGCTGTGTGCTCTTGATGACATCAGCGGGATCGAGGACACGGCAACGCAGGCGCAGTGGTTTTCAGACTTTAAAGTCTGAAATTCCAGAAGTGAACTGGAGGCGGGACCGGAGCATCGGTGAGTGGCTGCGCCAACACAGGATGTCTGCGGGGGACCGTTAGAAGCCCCGGGTAAGTTCAACTCATTTTCCCCTGACCCCCCTACAGTATCCCTTTAAGCGGTTAATAGCAAAGCCCCCATAGGTGCTAGAACACCACATTTTCAGGGTATGTTAAACAGAAGAGTAGGAACAAGAGGGAACATTTTTTTTTTAAGATTATGTAGTTTTTGAGAAAATCTATGTTAAAGTCGGCAGAAAATTTCTGCGGACATTTCCGCGATTTCCGCAAAAATCCACCTAACGCACTTGTATTACCAATTTCTGCATTCAAACGAGATAAACAGAGGAACACCAAGAGCCCCAATAGTGTAGTATGTATTGACAAAGGAGATAATGACAAAGAGTAATAGTTGTTATACTCACAAGCATGGGTCACCAATAGGAAACCACTGTAAAGGCAGGTGGGGAGATTATCCTGACCCCACTCAGGAATAAGAAGTCGCTCTCTGTAGATAGTAGAAAAGGGTCGCAACCCTCCACCCAGGGTGGATACAATATTATATAGGAGAGAACAGAGGCGCCAAAAGGATAAAAGGGGTTTTAAAGGAGCTTAAAAGCCAAGAATTTGGTAATTAGAGGAGGCAGTGGTGGACTTACCTCCTCCAAGCAGACACAACACGACTGTACATTCAGTCTATTTATTAACGAACTCCAGATAAAACAAAGCAACGCGTTTCACGGGTCAGTGCCCGCTTCCTCAGGCAATAGAAAACCTGAGGAAGCGGGCACTGACCCGTGAAACGCGTTGCTTTGTTTTATATGGAGTTCGTTAATAAATAGACTGAATGTACAGTCGTGTTGTGTCTGCTTGGAGGAGGTAAGTCCACCACTGCCTCCTCTAATTACCAAATTTTTGGCTTTTAAGCTCCTTTAAAACCCCTTTTATCCTTTTGGCGCCTCTGTTCTCTCCTATATAATTTCTGCATTCAGATGGAATTCCGTGGAATCCGAACGAGCATCCCTAGTCCCAACTACAGAACTCACTGAAGGGATTAATCACAGGTTTTGTGGCGGATAAGCAGATGATCTTGCTGTGTTAATATGGCACTGTACACAGGAGACATCTGCAAATTTATTAAAACAGTACATAATAGTAAACTGGTTAATAAAATAAAATGTCATGCTCCCATGCTATGTGCTATTGCCCTCCTCTAGAATCACCCCCTTACATTTATGTATACAAGATTTCTCACGTGCCTCACCCCTCCTCTGGGATACCCTTCCAAAACTCATCCGGTACTCTCCACCCTTTAAAATCTTTAAACGCTCTCTCAAGACTAATTTTTTTTTACTTACATACATACCCTCTATTGTAGGCAATTTCCCTTTAAACTCTGGCCAAGTTGTACTCATTATGAAATATAACCTAAAAGACACTGCCTCTAGGTATATATATTGTATACTATGTATCGTTACAACCCTACCTCTTCTTCCTCCCTTTTCCTTTAGATTATAAGTTTGCAAGGGCAGGGCTCTCTCGCCCTTTTGTGCCTTGAAATTAGCTTTGCATTTTGTTCATCATGTTACATTAGTCACAGTAATGTCAATATTTTGAGTATACCTACCACTGTCTGTATTATTTTGTACCCCGTTTGTTTCTATACCACAGAATTTGTTAGCTCTTTATAAAGCAATAATAATAATAATGTGCTAAGGAAATATCTCAGGATGTGAGGATGACAGTGTAGCACAAAAGTTCATTGAATCAGGGCTAAGTTGAAATAATTCATCAGTTTCGTGCATCAGGGTCAAAAGAATAGAGAAGGCCGTGCCCAAGCGATCATAAAGAGAGCAACTTGTGATAAAATATAAAAAGGAATACTGACTGAATCTTATTCTGTAGGGAAATGCAGAGAAGAAAAAAGTCTGATGCACATAAATCAAAAGAAACTTTTCATTATAACAAATACAATAAGGTCATACCTCAAAATGAGCTGTAACATGACATCTTCACAGTGTAACCCAATGAGCGTGCGGAATAATGCCAAGGAAACCACACAAAGCTAGAAGAAAAAGCACAAAAACGGTAACACAGCTGTTTCAAACATCACAGTCATTGCTTCCAGAGGACTGTTAATAAGGATGGTCGGTGAGATATAAATAATTCCGTGTTGATGCAGGATTATGCAAATATGTTATGCAAATGTATGCTGCTTGAGACTACTAAACCAATAGAATGCCATATTGGCAGGATTTGATTGGTCCATTTTTAAACTGCATAGATTTGCATACAAGAATCACATAATGCTGTATCAACTTAGAATAATTTGCATTTCTTTGACCACCCCTAATTATCAACATGTATTGTTACTTATTAGTTTTGCAGTAGTCATTATTACTACTTATTAGTTTTGCAGTATTCAAGCCTGGGATTTGCAACCTGTGACTTTGGCAGTTTCTGCATGCTCTATGTTATTGTAGCCTGATTGGCTGGTGCCATTCAATTAAATAGTAAAAGAGCAATAGTTTCAGTTAGCCTCTCGCTTCATGCAGCTAGCCAGGCCATTGGGCCATGATTATTTGATTGTTCTTATTGTCTCTAGAAAGAAATCTGTAAGGCTTGGTGGTGTATTCTCCACAGTCAGCATGCAACGCATGAGCTGACATGAAGGAGGTACACACACTAGCACAAGGAAACAGGCTATCCCTAGTATAGTGGAGGGGAGGACTGACTCCAATACGAGATTGTGGCGCACAGAGCCGGTGCAGATCCGACAGCCACAAACAATACTTTTGCGATAACGTCTCAGCGCAAGGTAGCGCTGAGCGCATAAACCAGAAATGAGGAGATCAGGACAGGTAGACAGAATGAACGCTTGCTAGCTAGCCGCTACTAGTGACAGCAAGCGTCCACAACAAGACAGACTGGAATGAGGCAGCCAATGCGTTCCAGCGATGGCGTGCCTCACAAAGACAGGACAGGATAGTCAGGAAATAGCAGGATCGAGATAGATGAACGTAACACAGACAAAAATACAATAAGTATGTTTTCCTAGCGTATTACAATTACAGCTATCAATGAAACTATTTGTAACGTCTGACTAACATATGTATATATCGGCAATGAACCGATATATGACATAAGCAGGAACACTGACTAAGACTGGAGTAATACAGGGAACAGGACTCAGAAGTATTCGCTATCTCTTCGCAGAGATGAACGCAATCCACAAACGGTAACAGAACAGGATTCAGAAGGATTCGTTATCTCTTCGCAGAGATGAACGCAATCCACAAACATTAACAGGAGCAGGGTAGCTAACTCAGCACGGGTGATCACGTTACGCGCAACCTACCAAAACGTGCTGTAAAGCTGACTAACTGCACACAGGATATAAACAGTTCGTGTACGTATACATCAGCGACACTGATGTATCAACATAACACGAATACAAGGAAAATAATAAACGTGCTGGTATGCATATATATTGGCAATGAACCAATATATGATGCAAAGACCAGCAAAGTATCTTTAGAACAAGAAACACGATCGGGGGCTGAAGCAACAGCAAGACAGGCTTAAACTGAAGCTATGAAAACCCGAGGAGTCCTGCAGGAAGCAGATCTTTATACTGAGGTCATCCAATGGGAGCAGACATGCAGATTCCCACACAGGTGAATGATAATCATTCACAAGCTGACAGCAGGGAAAGGCAGACAAAGCTATGCAGCTTGCATGGAAAGAGATCAGAACTGCCTGAGCTGCAGCACTACTACTTCCAGCAATACCTGCTGCAGCAGCGATCATGACAGTACCCCCGCCCTTAAAGGCGGATACCAGACGCCTCTCAAAACTGACCTTCCCAAGGAGACAACCTAACTGATAATTCATGATGACCGGGACAGCCCGGCAAGACCAAATTCCAGAATCAGTCATCACAAGACTGGACCCATCAGAACCAGAACCTACAGAACCATGCGAAGCTCTCTGAGCGATACCCACTGCCTTCCAGGGACCGTCAAAAAACGCCAAAGCCTCTGCAATGCCCACCGGAACTGTCCTTACCAACACAAAACCCACTGTCGAACCAGTCCAAGGCACCAGGACAAGCCTCCTCAGAGATCTCCCAGAACACTTTAAAGCTCCAAAGAGATCCCAAAAGGTCAGAACGCCCTTTAGGCTCACATGGAGAACTATCAAGAATCCCCATGGAACCTATGGCAATTCCCGAGTCAGGGTTACAAGGACAAACATCAAGATCAGGGCTTTCAGGGACCAGAACCATCTCTGGGCATGCAGGCAGACTGGCAACATCAGAACATGTCTCCCCTAAGGAAACATCTGAGTACGCTAACACCTTAGACACACTTGGGCATTATGGCACACAAAGCACATCTGGGCACACTGGTACAAGAGAAACTTCTGGGCATGTCAAGGAACTGTGAACCTCAGGGTCAGCCAAGATAGGACCGAAACCAGGACTGGACAAAAATTCATCATGACTAGACTTCACAAGCACTGGACTCTCACTAAAGAATGCAGGAACAGACTTGGATGTCGCTGATTCTAGCAAGGTTGTTAACAAATCAGGTTCAGGGGCATAAACAAGACAGGACAAGTCTTCTGATGTATGACCTGAGCTAGATAGGAATTCCACAACTTCCTCTGGACTGGACAGAGACTCATCTAGTACCTGGGATTGGGGCTCCAAAGTAGCTGCAAAACAAGTCAATATTACAGCATCTCCCACTGAACTGGGCAAATCTGAGGAATTCCCTGGACAGGAAGGGAACTCCGGAATCTCTGCCACACCGGCCAGAGAATCAGAATTTTCCAAAATACAAGGCAGGGTTTCAGGAACGCTTACTAAATCAGACTGAAATTCTGAGACTTCTGCTATTTTGACCAGAGAATCTGAATTATTCATGTTACAGGGCAAGACTTCTGAAACATTCAGAGGACAGGGCTGGAGTTCCTCGGCTGTTACAACACTGGAGAGGGACTCCACAATATTGGTTAAATCAGACTGTGTACAGGGCAAGGTATCTAAGACACTTGCTGACGAGGACAATATTTCAATGACTTCTGCTTCATCAGACAAAGATTCATCAAGTTTATTTAGAGTGGACTTTAATTCTAAGACAGCTGCTAAACAAGTGAATATTGCTGCAACACCCACTGAGGTAAGCAGTGCCTCAGAGTCTTCTGCTAGAGGGTTTGAAGTATCCAAAGTACTGGGTGAAGCATAGGACTCTGCGACTCCAGCTTCACTGGACAGGATCACTGAACAGTCCATATTGCAGGGCAAAACCATGGAAGCACCTGCTGGACAGCATAAGGATTCTGTGACCTGAGCTTCATAGGAGAGATCTACTGCACAATTCATGGTACAGGGCAAATTTACTGGAACATTTTCTGAACAAGGTACTAATTCTGCGATTTCAGGTTCACATAGCAGATGCTCTGAGCTATTCACGATACAGGGCAAATTTACTGGAACATTTTCTGAACAAGGTAATAATTCTGCGATTTCAGGTTCACATAGCAGATGCTCTGAGCTATTCACGATACAGGGCAAATTTACTGGAACATTTTCTGAACAAGGTAATAATTCTGCGATTTCAGGTTCACATAGCAGATGCTCTGAGCTATTCCCGAAACTAGAGTGAGGTGTAGAAACAGGAAGATCAAGACACAATGTTTGCGCATCTGAATCACCATTCATTTGTAAAATTGGAAAATTCAGATGCTGGGGTTCTGAGGTTTCTAGACAGGATTGCTGGGACTCGGAAACTGATGTAGTGCATCTATTGGCATCTGCTGGATCAGACAGGAGTTGAACTTTATTAACACAGGTAATTTCTGCAGAAGTGTTTGCAGAGGCAGGCAAGATTTTTCTGGTGTCTGTTTCACTGAACAAAGACTCATGAGTACTGGCTAGACTGGACTCGGAAGTCAGCAGGACCTCTGGATTCTCTGCTGAGAAATTTGTGCAGGGCAAGGTTAAGAAAGTATCAGTGGCTTCTGTTTTACTGGGAAGTAACACTGAGTTATCCATGGTACAGGGTGGAATTGCAGGAACTTCAATTTCACACAAAAAGAGCTCCGAATCACCTGCTGAATCAGCGAAAGGTGCTGAAGCAGGCGGGTCAGAACGCCAAATTTGCGAATTCGGAGTCACATAAAAATCATCCAAAATCAGTTCCCACACATCAATCAAAGGAGCCACACAGTCATACCTACACACACCAGTCTCTATTAGGTTATATTGAAATATGATAACAGAGGCGCCAAGCAGAATAAAATTAGTTAAAATTGTTAAAAAGGGGGAAGTGGGTGGACTCACCTCCCTTCTGAAAAAAATGGCCGGACAATGGACAGGTTACTTACAGTCTAAAGTAACATTTATTAGTAACTCCAAAAGTGCAACGCGTTTCACGGGTAACAGTCCCGCTTCTTCAGGCAAACGATTATTTGGAGGGTGCTGGGGAAGGGAAACAAAAGGAAAAAAAAGGGGATTGCCAGAGGAACGCAAATACCAGGCACCCAAAGGTGCACCACAAGTCTACAGCAATAAAATGTGCAATATGCATTTAACAGCAAGATATGCATACAAAATAGACTGAGAACGTGTGCAAATAGCATGTATAAAGTGACAGTGCACATATCCATAATATAAAGGCAGAGTATGAGTCACTCTTAGTTAAATGATAAGACAGTAAAAAAATGAATTTAAAACAGGGAGAAACAGAGAAAGGTTTAGTTTTTAAAGGAGTGAGTGCAGCAGTATATTATGATAAGGCAAAAAAGGCAAGAAAGGCACCAAAAAAAAAAAAAAAAAAAAAAAAAGCAGTGTTTCAAGATGAGCAAATGTTCAACTTACTAGAGTTATGAGAAGCAGAGAAAGGTTTCATTTTTGAAGGAGTGAGTGCAGCAGTATATTATGATAAAACAAAAAGGCATACTAAGAAACAGCAGTGTTTAAAGGTGAGCAAATGCTCAACTTACCAAAATCAGGTCATGAACCAGGTAGAGCGCCTCTGTGAGGTGTGGGGTGCTCTGTCTTAAATTTATAAGTGACTGGAATCACCCAGAATGGGGGATGGGAAGTGGGAGCGACAGAGGTCGCATGCTGATGACATATGGTAGTAGGGCGGTGCAGTACTGTGATCAATGTGGGAATAGGATGCAAACCTATGTGTATGATGCTGGATGGGAAGGGAAGGGGGGGGGGAGAAAGAGAGGGATATAGGCAAAGGGACTGGGATATGCATAAGTAACAACATGCTTACTCCCATAGTGTACCTTGTTTGGGTTGGTAGTGGATGGTGAAAAGCGCATAGGATTGGAGGTGGCCTAAATCTTAAGTAAAAACAATAGATGTGGTGTTTGTTATAGGGTCGGAGGCTGGAGAAAGGAAATGTAGAAAGGTTAAATAAAAGTTGCACTTGGAATACATAAAAAGTACATGTAAAGAAAATGCATAAAAAAATTTGTTCATGCCACACTATGCCGAATGTTGGATCCAAAATATACTGGAGAGGTTCATTCCAGCTAGGGTTAATGGTACAGGGTGAAAAACAGAAAACTGCTGTAATAATAGGAGTATGGATACAAAACTATGCATAGTTGCAAAAATTTGTATGAAGCATAAAACTTGACGAAAATACATTAAAAATGATAAAATAAGTAAATGATCAAAGCAAAACAAGTGTAAGACAAATATAATGGGTTCGAATAAAAGAGAGGACCATTTAAAATATATTAAAAAAAGATGATTCAATATACTTTCTCTAATTGTTCGTTTAGACCTTCGGGCGTTAGTGTTTTAAGAATTTGTATCCAGAACATTTCTTTATTCCTAAGGACCTCAAAAGCATTGTGCGGTGGGATGGATTCAATAAGCGTGAATTTGAGTGTTTGTGGATTGCAGTTGTGGGTGGAGCCGAAATGACGGGAAATGCTGTGAAGTGGATAGTTTTTCAATATATTGCGCTTATGTTGTCCTATTCTGTTTCGGACAAGTTGAGTGGTTCGCCCCACATATTGCAGATTGCATGAACAAGAGATCAAATAAATGACATTTCTGGTTGAACAAGTAATGTATTGTTTGATAATATACTGAATTTGGGTGGTATTGGATGAAAAGGAATCAGTGGTGTTTATGAAGCGACAGGCAGTACATCTGGATTTCCCACAGGGAAATGACCCAGGGTTTGAGATGGGGGTGGTTTCAGTGGGATTAGGGATAGGTAGGCGTAGTTTACTAGGGGACAGGAGACTTTTGAGGTTGGGGGCCCTTCTGAATGTGAGTAAGGGAGTTTCAGGTATGGTAGGTTTGAGGTGAGGATCCTGTGTCAGAATCTCCCATCTGTTTTGTATTATGGATCTGATCTGTTTGTGGTGTTTACTGAATCCAGTGATAAATCTGGGGAAAGGACTGGGGGTCGAGGACGAAACAGTATTGTTGGTATTGGTGATGGTGGCCTTCCATTTGGCGTCTTTGATCAGTTTTTTTGGGTAGCCACGTTCTGCAAACTTTTTGGTAAGGATATCTGATTGGGATTGGTAATCGGAGAAATCGGTGCAATTGCGGAAGATTCTGCGGTATTGACTATAGGGAGTATTGGTTGTCCAGGGTCGGTGATGATGGCTATTGAAATGAATGTAATTGTTAGAGTCAACTTTTTTGAAATGTGTCTTGGTTTTGATGTGATGGGTGTTAGTAAATAAAACTAGATCGAGAAAATCGATGGTGGTGGGATGATGTTGGTGGGTGAACGTCAGACCGGCCGGGTTATCGTTCAGGAAGGTGAGGAAGGTAGGAATGAGGGAATGGTCGCCCTTCCAAATGAAGATCAAGTCATCGATGTATCTTTTATATAGAACAATGTTTTTGCTAAATGTATGTGTCTGGGAGAATTTGAGATGTTCCAGGAGGCCCATGGAAAGATTGACATATGAGGGTGCAAATGAGCTGCCCATAGCGGTACCGGAAATTTGATGGTAATGATTGTCAGCAAATGAAAACACATTGTGTTGTAAAATAAATTCTGCACATTGAGTAATGAATGATTGTTGGGTGGCTGGCATGTCGGGATGGGTGGAAAGGAAATATGTTAATGATCTGAGGGCAAAGGTGTGTGGAATATTGGTGTATAAGGAAGACACATCACATGTCAGCCAGCTGTATTCTGTATTCCAAGGAATAGTGTTTAATATCTGAATAAGATGTTCCGAATCTTTAAGATATGATGGTAGATTTTGTACAAGGGGTTGTAAATGATAGTCTACAAATTTAGATAAGTTGCTGGTGATGGATTCTATCCCTGCAATGATGGGTCTACCAGGTGGATTGGTGAGTGATTTATGAATTTTGGGGAGATAATAAAAGAACGGTGTTTTGGGATGGTGATTGATGATAAAGTTCCTTTCATTCTTGGTAATGATACCGTTTAAAAATGCTTGGTTAATGAAGAGTTTTAAATTAGCGTTATAGTTTGGGGTGGGGTCGGAGTCCAATTGTCTATAGTGTAGTGGATTGTCGAGTAGTCTATGGGCCTCTAGTAGATAGTCATTTTTATTGAGTAAAACTATACCGCCGCCCTTATCAGCGGGTTTGATGATTATGTCTGGATTATTTTTGAGGGTGTAGAGAGCTTTCTTTTCTGATGGAGTGAGATTGGATGAAGGAGATGGTGTGTCAAAGTCCAATTTTTGCACTAGTGCTTAATGATCTGCAAAAATTGGACTTTGACACACCATCTCCTTCATCCAATCTCACTCCATCAGAAAAGAAAGCTCTCTACACCCTCAAAAATAATCCAGACATAATCATCAAACCCGCTGATAAGGGCGGCGGTATAGTTTTACTCAATAAAAATGACTATCTACTAGAGGCCCATAGACTACTCGACAATCCACTACACTATAGACAATTGGACTCCGACCCCACCCCAAACTATAACGCTAATTTAAAACTCTTCATTAACCAAGCATTTTTAAACGGTATCATTACCAAGAATGAAAGGAACTTTATCATCAATCACCATCCCAAAACACCGTTCTTTTATTATCTCCCCAAAATTCATAAATCACTCACCAATCCACCTGGTAGACCCATCATTGCAGGGATAGAATCCATCACCAGCAACTTATCTAAATTTGTAGACTATCATTTACAACCCCTTGTACAAAATCTACCATCATATCTTAAAGATTCGGAACATCTTATTCAGATATTAAACACTATTCCTTGGAATACAGAATACAGCTGGCTGACATGTGATGTGTCTTCCTTATACACCAATATTCCACACACCTTTGCCCTCAGATCATTAACATATTTCCTTTCCACCCATCCCGACATGCCAGCCACCCAACAATCATTCATTACTCAATGTGCAGAATTTATTTTACAACACAATGTGTTTTCATTTGCTGACAATCATTACCATCAAATTTCCGGTACCGCTATGGGCAGCTCATTTGCACCCTCATATGTCAATCTTTCCATGGGCCTCCTGGAACATCTCAAATTCTCCCAGACACATACATTTAGCAAAAACATTGTTCTATATAAAAGATACATCGATGACTTGATCTTCATTTGGAAGGGCGACCATTCCCTCATTCCTACCTTCCTCACCTTCCTGAACGATAACCCGGCCGGTCTGACGTTCACCCACCAACATCATCCCACCACCATCGATTTTCTCGATCTAGTTTTATTTACTAACACCCATCACATCAAAACCAAGACACATTTCAAAAAAGTTGACTCTAACAATTACATTCATTTCAATAGCCATCATCACCGACCCTGGACAACCAATACTCCCTATAGTCAATACCGCAGAATCTTCCGCAATTGCACCGATTTCTCCGATTACCAATCCCAATCAGATATCCTTACCAAAAAGTTTGCAGAACGTGGCTACCCAAAAAAACTGATCAAAGACGCCAAATGGAAGGCCACCATCACCAATACCAACAATACTGTTTCGTCCTCGACCCCCAGTCCTTTCCCCAGATTTATCACTGGATTCAGTAAACACCACAAACAGATCAGATCCATAATACAAAACAGATGGGAGATTCTGACACAGGATCCTCACCTCAAACCTACCATACCTGAAACTCCCTTACTCACATTCAGAAGGGCCCCCAACCTCAAAAGTCTCCTGTCCCCTAGTAAACTACGCCTACCTATCCCTAATCCCACTGAAACCACCCCCATCTCAAACCCTGGGTCATTTCCCTGTGGGAAATCCAGATGTACTGCCTGTCGCTTCATAAACACCACTGATTCCTTTTCATCCAATACCACCCAAATTCAGTATATTATCAAACAATACATTACTTGTTCAACCAGAAATGTCATTTATTTGATCTCTTGTTCATGCAATCTGCAATATGTGGGGCGAACCACTCAACTTGTCCGAAACAGAATAGGACAACATAAGCGCAATATATTGAAAAACTATCCACTTCACAGCATTTCCCGTCATTTCGGCTCCACCCACAACTGCAATCCACAAACACTCAAATTCACGCTTATTGAATCCATCCCACCGCACAATGCTTTTGAGGTCCTTAGGAATAAAGAAATGTTCTGGATACAAATTCTTAAAACACTAACGCCCGAAGGTCTAAACGAACAATTAGAGAAAGTATATTGAATCATCTTTTTTTAATATATTTTAAATGGTCCTCTCTTTTATTCGAACCCATTATATTTGTCTTACACTTGTTTTGCTTTGATCATTTACTTATTTTATCATTTTTAATGTATTTTCGTCAAGTTTTATGCTTCATACAAATTTTTGCAACTATGCATAGTTTTGTATCCATACTCCTATTATTACAGCAGTTTTCTGTTTTTCACCCTGTACCATTAACCCTAGCTGGAATGAACCTCTCCAGTATATTTTGGATCCAACATTCGGCATAGTGTGGCATGAACAAATTTTTTTATGCATTTTCTTTACATGTACTTTTTATGTATTCCAAGTGCAACTTTTATTTAACCTTTCTACATTTCCTTTCTCCAGCCTCCGACCCTATAACAAACACCACATCTATTGTTTTTACTTAAGATTTAGGCCACCTCCAATCCTATGCGCTTTTCACCATCCACTACCAACCCATACAAGGTACACTATGGGAGTAAGCATGTTGTTACTTATGCATATCCCAGTCCCTTTGCCTATATCCCTCTCTTTCTCCCCCCCCCCCCTTCCCTTCCCATCCAGCATCATACACATAGGTTTGCATCCTATTCCCACATTGATCACAGTACTGCACCGCCCTACTACCATATGTCATCAGCATGCGACCTCTGTCGCTCCCACTTCCCATCCCCCATTCTGGGTGATTCCAGTGACTTATAAATTTAAGACAGAGCACCCCACACCTCACAGAGGCGCTCTACCTGGTTCATGACCTGATTTTGGTAAGTTGAGCATTTGCTCACCTTTAAACACTGCTGTTTCTTAGTATGCCTTTTTGTTTTATCATAATATTCTGCTGCACTCACTCCTTCAAAAATGAAACCTTTCTCTGCTTCTCATAACTCTAGTAAGTTGAACATTTGCTCATCTTGAAACACTGCTTTTTTTTTTTTTTTTTTTTTTTTTTGCCTTTTTTGCCTTTTTTGCCTTATCATAATATACTGCTGCACTCACTCCTTTAAAAACTAAACCTTTCTCTGTTTCTCCCTGTTTTAAATTCATTTTTTTTACTGTCTTATCATTTTACTAAGAGTGACTCATACTCTGCCTTTATATTATGGATATGTGCACTGTCACTTTATACATGCTATTTGCACACGTTCTCAGTCTATTTTGTATGCATATCTTGCTGTTAAATGCATATTGCACATTTTATTGCTGTAGACTTGTGGTGCACCTTTGGGTGCCTGGTATTTGCGTTCCTCTGGCAATCCCCCTTTTTTTTCCTTTTGTTTCCCTTCCCCAGCACCCTCCAAAAGATCGTTTGCCTGAAGAAGCGGGACTGTTACCCATGAAACGCGTTGCACTTTTGGAGTTACTAATAAATGTTACTTTAGACTGTAAGTAACCTGTCCATTGTCCGGCCATTTTTTTCAGAAGGGAGGTGAGTCCACCCACTTCCCCCTTTTTAACAATTTTAACTAATTTTATTCTGCTTGGCGCCTCTGTTATCATATTTCAATATCATCTAGTCCACCCTTGGTGGAGGGGTGTATCCCCATTTTCTCCTATCTACAGAGAGCGACTTTTTAACCTGAGCGGGGTCAGGTTACAATTCTCCCCGCCGGCCTTTCCAGTGGTTGCCTTTGTGGCGACCCACCCTTGTGAGTATAATCATCTCATTTATTCACAACAGACCTCTCCATATTAACATACTGCACCATATTGGGCTCTCGGTTTCTCCCCCATTTTCAAGCTCTATTAGGTTATAGGCTGACTTAATGCATGCATTCAATACCATTTCACTTTTTCCACTGTAAAATTGACAAAATGAACTTGAATCATTCTTCCATTCACAGACCAGGGCTTCCATCTCTCCCCTCTCGAATGGAGGATCCCATGCATACTTAACAGCGAAACATTTAGGCTGATCACAGTTTGCAGATATGATTGTGGCAGGCCCATGTATAGGGTTAATTAGCAGGTGATTGGCAGATTCCTTATTCTTAAGAATCTCGAATACCTGTAGCAAGTGTTGAACTGTAGTGTATGCAAACTTCCCTTGCTTCACAAATAAGTTGATTTGTTCAATACTCTGTAATATCTCCTCATAATCATACTCAGATAATTCTTTTAAACAAAAATCTTTATTTTCCCTAGCCAGGGAGGAAAGTTCATTAGTAGTTTCATAAGTCCATTTAACTCCCCTGAAAGACAATTGCATTTCATTATCTGTTAATGGTAGAATCTCATTATAGGTCTCAGTCGCTAAGGATAACGACTCTGCAGATCGGACACGTTTCTTAGAACGTTTGCGTTTTGCCTTAGATCCTGCTGCCTTTGGTGATTTATTCAAAGCTGCAGGAAAATTATCAGGAACACTCTCTGCTTGCTGATCATTTTTGCAAACAATTGAAGGGGAAGCTGATTGGCCTGCTGCCAGGAGTTCATTTAGAGGAAAAGGCAATGGATCTATGCGCAACCAGTTATGGATCACAAACGCTAGAAATTCCAGCGGTCTATCTTTCAAATCGGAATGATTGAGAACATCAATTGCCCACTGAAACAATTGCCCTTTAAACAAAATATAAACTAGCTGGAGTGCCCAGGTTGAAACAGGAGTCGCTTGGAGATCGGGATTGGCCAGGAACCTGGCACATTCAGAGAAAAACTGATTTTCTGTTTCAGAGCTAAGTTCTTCAAATTTCTTAAAGGAACAGGAACCATAATTAACAGTGTCATACTTTCTGGGAATCCCCCCCACAATGGGGATTGGTAATGGGGTTTTCATAATGTAAGGCTTGGTGGTGTATTCTCCACAGTCAGCATGCAACGCATGAGCTGACATGAAGGAGGTACACACACTAGCACAAGGAAACAGGCTATCCCTAGTATAGTGGAGGGGAGGACTGACTCCAATACGAGATTGTGGCGCACAGAGCCAGTGCAGATCCGACAGCCACAAACAATACTTTTGCGATAACGTCTCAGCGCAAGGTAGCGCTGAGCGCATAAACCAGAACTGAGGAGATCAGGACAGGTAGACAGAATGAACGCTTGCTAGCTAGCCGCTACTAGTGACAGCAAGCGTCCACAACAAGACAGACTGGAATGAGGCAGCCAATGCGTTGCAGCGATGGCGTGCCTCACAAAGACAGGACAGGATAGTCAGGAAATAGCAGGATCGAGATAGATGAACGTAACACAGACAAAAATACAATAAGTATGTTTTCCTAGCGTATTACAATTACAGCTATCAATGAAACTATTTGTAACGTCTGACTAACATATGTATATATCGGCAATGAACCGATATATGACATAAGCAGGAACACTGACTAAGACTGGAGTAATACAGGGAACAGGACTCAGAAGGATTCGCTATCTCTTCGCAGAGATGAACGCAATCCACAAACGGTAACAGAACAGGATTCAGAAGGATTCGTTATCTCTTCGCAGAGATGAACGCAATCCACAAACATTAACAGGAGCAGGGTAACTAACTCAGCACGGGTGATCACGTTACGCGCAACCTACCAAAACGTGCTGGAAAGCTGACTAACTGCACACAGGATATAAACAGTTCGTGTACGTATACATCAGCGACACTGATGTATCAACGTAACACGAATACAAGGAAAATAATAAACGTGCTGGTATGCATATATATTGGCAATGAACCAATATATGATGCAAAGACCAGCAAAGTATCTTTAGAACAAGAAACACGATCGGGGGCTGAAGCAACAGCAAGACAGGCTTAAACTGAAGCTATGAAAACCCGAGGAGTCCTGCAGGAAGCAGATCTTTATACTGAGGTCATCCAATGGGAGCAGACATGCAGATTCCCACACAGGTGAATGATAATCAGTCACAAGCTGACAGCAGGGAAAGGCAGACAAAGCTATGCAGCTTGCATGGAAAGAGATCAGAACTGCCTGAGCTGCAGCACTACTACTTCCAGCAATACCTGCTGCAGCAGCGATCATGACAGAGTCCTGTTTGATCCTGAAACATTACTAAACTGCTGATGGATAATCTGTTTTGCCAACAAAATATATCTTGAATGCGATCTCAGCTCTACTCCTCAGTCTTCAGATTAACATTGGCCATACACTTTATAGTCTGAAAGCAATTTGATCATAATTATCTGTGCAATCATTTGGTTAACACAAACAAACCGAATACGCGTACAGGTAATAAATTAGACAAACTATGTCCCGACAGGGGACCTGACCTAATGTACAGAAAATGGTGACGTGGAGAAGTCACCTGGTTGATCAGCTGAGTGCATATAGTTTTACGCCAGTGGTCAACAGGTCACTGAATAAAATTATATACACAAATGAAGAGTGACCTAATATGAGGATATAGGCCACTCTCACATCAATTAGTGAATGTGAATACAATTAGAGATTTAAAAAATATCCTGCTGTGTAATGAGAGGGCCTTGCTGATCCCCCCCAGGTGGCTAAGCAAGCCAACAAATACTGGGGTGTAGCTATTCGCACTACAACAGAGTATAAGTAAAATTGCAAGTTCAGGCATATGGCATATAGAAGTACTGTTAATATATCTACAGTGAATGGTTTGGTACAGTGAATGGTTTGGTGCAGAGCTCCATTCACCATCAGAGCAAATTACTTCTACATAGTAGTATATTAGCCATAGACTGCCTTCACAGAAGGTATAAAGCTGAGGTAGAAACAGGTGGTGTATTTACAATGGTAACAGTGCGAGTGTCATTCAACTAGAACCAGTTTCACTCTATGAAAAGAGCTTCGTCATGAAAATAGAACACATAGGCTATCATTCATAAAGCATTTCTGCATGCGGAAATGCTTAAAACAGCTGACTTTACCGACCACTCGGCAAAGTCAGCATTCATAAAGGCTCTTTCCGTATGAAAAAATGACACTACCGAGCAGAGTGATAAATCACCGCCTTGTGCGGTGATTATCGGTACAAATGTAGCAAAATGTTCATTCATGAAGATCACCGCAAGCGGTGTGAGGTCGGGAAGTACCGCTCACTCTGATGTGGCGATACCAATGTAAGTGAATGGAGACACACAGACCTCCCAGGCAGCTGCAGCAGAGCGGAACACGGAGAAATGTATCAACTCGGCAGCTTCCGTGTCTCCGCAAGCCTACCGCCAGCTTAGTTCGGGGAATCTCCGCACTGCTTCCGCACATGGATACATCTTCATGAATGCCCACCCAGAAGTCTAAAAATCCACCAGCGGTGTTTTCCCGCACTGATTCTGTTTACCGACAGCCTGTTCATGAATGATAGCCATAGTGCACAAATCATAAAAAGGGTTCCCCCCACCATCAAAGATTCCCCCAGCAGTATAGCCCACAACAGAGCTCTGGGAAACGAAAAACCATCTGTAGACTAGTCTAAACTGCTTAGTGAATTAAGGCGCTAGTGTTACAAACGCTACCATTCAGTTGCATTTTAATTGCACCTGAATGGCACTCATGGTCGGCAGTAGGGACACTGAGCTGCTATACAGTCATACACTTCAGGTGTCCCTCTGAAAGAGCCGTAAGTCTTCTTTCCTCGCTTGTTTAAGATATTTAGCCACTTATTTTCAGGATAGGAATTTTCACATACATATACACAAAATATCCCCAAAAGGCATTAACCTCCGTCCACAATATCCAAAATAATGTTTTTTTCTTACTCGGGGTTGGGCTTTAATATGCACGTGCATCTCCAGCCAGCCACACACTGTTGCTTTGAGAACAAGTGAAATCACGCAAAACTAAGTAGATAAAACTTATTTGTGCAGTAAGGCCATGCATGGATAACTGTACTGCTGTTTCTACTGGGGGCTTCTGGCTAGTCCTCAGCTGTAAGGCAAGCCATCCATCAATGCAAGAGGCTCACTTGGGGGTTTCTGCATCTTCATACCTGCCAGTAAAAGCAATGTACCACCTGGAGTATGAGGTCTTATTTTTAGGCACTGATTTCCCTGATGAACGGCCCCTTCTGGGAAACAATCTCTTGGTGACTGCCTGGGGTATTTCTATATGCCACGGCTCAAGGAGCAAATTGCTGGAGAGACCAAAGTGTTTAAATGATAAATGGGATGAGAGGAAGTAAAAAGTCTAGGGGACCTATTCATAAATATATCAATCTACATATTGCCAAAAGAGTGCTGCTATTCCTGGAATATGGGAACTCTTCTGGAGACCTGCAGATTGCCAGATTTAACCTCTTCCAGACCGATGTGGTTGGAACCTACGTCCTTCTGGTGGCTGTGTGGCTCTGGCAGGACGTAGAGCCCAACGATTAACCGTCGTGCACTCACATCGTTCTCAATGCTTTCCCGTTGCTACATCTGCTCGCTCCGTGACAGCAGAACTTCCGCATCTCGGTCATTGCCTGATGACCCCGTGATTACTGTGAGCCAATCACAGTAATCACAGGACACAATAAGGAGAGGGTTAAAGTGGCTCTCTACTGAAACAATTGCCAGTCATATAAGGGATTAAGGCCTCTTGCACACTACATGCGATTTTGATTTTTTTAATACGATCTGATTTTTTATTCCGATTAAAAAACGTAGCAGCATGCAGTAATTTTTTTAATCGGAGTCAAAAATCAATTGTATAAAAATTCGGAATTGCATGTAGTGTGCAAGAGGCTTCATTGACACTTTTGCTGTGAATTGCCGTTGATAAACTGATGATGGTCCACATTATTTGAGTGCAGAGAAGTAGTGATTGTTTGCATCTTTATAAAGTAGTGACCAGCTGATTGTCACTTCATACATTGACAAATAGTGTTCTCCTCTTTGAAAGGGGGCAATGCCATGGGCTTCAGTGCAGGACAGGGGTGTTTCTTTGAAATACCCTGTTCACCATTGTGTATATGAACACTAACTTAGTGGTCTTCAGTCAGTAGCCATCTTCTTTGGCAAATGGCTCATTTATCACCTGTAGTCAGTGGCTCAATGCACATGAGTTGAGTGTCGGAATTTTACTTTAGAATAATTAAACTGATTGCCCTCATACATTTCTGATTTTTAAACATTTGAAGAAAGAAATGGTGATCGATTAGCAGACTTCCATTGCTTTGTAAACACACCCAAAGGGAAATGCAGGGGGGATTACAGCTGCCCAGAATCCCCCCTCAGACAAGGGCTGGTGCAGTGTCTGGGGACAGGCACAAGTTCAGACACCAGAATATCTTCAGGCATCCTGCAGCTCACAGCACTGCCCCCTTTATTTCCCTGCTAGGCTGCTACAGTTGACTTTGGATGTAGCAGCAGAGTGTGTACAGAGCATAGAGCAGCTCTAGAGAACTTAACAGAGTCAGGTATGAACACAGCCCTGTGCCCTGCTGTGAGAATGCTTCACTTTCCCCTTCATTAGCAATGCCGGCTGTCCTCATTATTATCTGTATCCAAATTTCTCTTGATAAATCCTGTTGTTTGTCAGTTGGACAGGAAATTGCATTATAATGTACCCAGCATTATGTCCTACCATATTATTATACTGTAGTGTGCTTGACTGAGGGAGACCTTCCAGGAATCCCCCCCCTTGAAAATCCTGGGTTTGCTCCTGACACCCCTAGATTTACCCACAGCTTTTTAAGTACACCTTGCTCAAGAGAGGAAAAAAATCCCAATAAGCCTGCAGAATTAATATACAGAAATTCAAAAATTTCAAATGTATTAACATTCCAGGTTCTATTTGTAAACTAATAATGCATTTGTATGACCACTTCCTCCTAAACATATAAGAAACGGTTTCTGACATTTAAACATTTCAGCTGACAGAATGAGATTTCAGCATAACAGTGGAGGGTAAACATGCTGTGAATCATCCCTGTTTTGTGCTAAGTGATGACATCACCAGCAAGAAAACACTAGCAGAGGAAGGAGGAAATCAGTTATGTGAAAGTAACAGTTAAAGCAGAATGTGGTGAGCATAAAATGTAGTGTTGATCTTAATAACATTCACACAGTTTTTATCATTTTCAAAATGTTTAATTTGTGGGTATCAGCTACTGATTGGAATGGAGTTCAATCCTGGGTTAAAGTTCCTTTTTAAAGTCTCTTGACAACCATTTGTGTAATAATTCACATGTAACTCCGACAAAGTTTTTTTTCCCATGGTATAATCCAGAGGAACCTGTAAGGAGAAAATTGAGCCTCATAGTCTTATGTACAGTCTTAGTGGCAACCCCTCCATCCTCCTCTCCCATCACTAATGACTTCTTTTATTTTATTTATTTTTATTCCTTCAGAATGATGTTCTGTCTTGAAACTTTTTCTTCTACTTTTATTTCTTTAGACATCTTGTCACTTTTATTATGATATGAACAATAAAAGTCGATAAAACTGTGACATTTGCTGACCAAACTTCCATGAAACTATGTGTAATTGTCTATGCCACAATTTTAATTGCACAGTTAAGAAAAAGCTCTCCTGCCCAGCTCTCTGAGCTTGATAATGTGCTGTAAATCAGATGCACTAGCTTAACCTTCTTTTAATATTCTGCGCTGCTTGTTTGGTTTTTACAGTTCATTGATTTAGTTTATATGGCTGTGTGGTTTGCAGGATTTATGATGATTTGATTTTTATGTGGAGAACTTCCCCATTTGGAGCCAGTGCTCTGTTAGACTGTAGCATCTCCCAATAACAAAACCATCTGTATTGCAACGGACACAGGCAGTGACATGGGCTATGCCAGGATATGGATTACAGGCACGTACAGCACTCAGCAAGCTCTTAATTAACAATAGGAGATCTCTTCCAAAATCCACTTGACTTCTCTTTGCTAGAATTTTCACATTTCAACTTCTGAGCTGAGGCAAGAAATCATTTAGATACTATGATTAAACTACAGAACAATGTTTGTGCTTTGTAAACTAAGCCTAAAATGCCTAGCCGGAAAAAAGTTAGGAGCTCTGCTTAAAGGGATACTGTAGGGGGGTCGGGGGAAAATGAGCTGAAGTTACCCGGGACTTCTAATGGTCCCCCGCAGACATCCCGTGCCTGCGCAGCAGCTCACCGATGCTCCGGCCCCGCCTCCGGTTCACTTCTGGAATTTCTGACTTTAAAGTCAGAAAACCACTGCGCCTGTGTTGCCGTGTCCTCACTCCCGCTGATGTCACCAGGAGTGTACTGTGCAGACACAGACCATACTGGGCCTGCGCTGTGCGCTCTTGATGACATCTGCGGGATCGAGGACACGGCAACGCAGGCGCAGTGGTTTTCTGACTTTAAAGTCAGAAATTCCAGAAGCGAACAGGAGGCGGGGCCGGAGCATCGGTGAGCGGCTGCGCGGGCACAGGATATCTGCGGGCGACCATTAGAAGCCCCGGGCAAGTTCAGCTCATTTTCCCCCGACCCCCCTACAGTATCCCTTTAAGACCTAAATCAGAAGGGCCCGTAGGCCAACTTTCTTGTGGCTCCCTTTTCATGGTTATCTCCGCCCTCCCATTCCATGTGCAGCCTCCTCTTCTATGTGTAATGCCTGAGTATTGAAGCCCCTTTCTCTTCTTTACAGTTACCATGGACACCAGCTCCCTTTTTCTATGTGTTGCTCACTATTTCCCTTTTCAGATTTTCAGCCTCATCTCCTATATGCAGCAACCATGTCTAGCCATCCCCTTGGGCAGCAGCCGCCCAATGTACAGGCTTTTGTGGCCTCTCCAGAAATCCGGGCCTGCATGACATTGTATGCTGTATGTAGCAGAGTTTCACCTACAGTTAGTATGGAACTCAGCAGAAAATAATAGCTAGGAAGGACTATTATACAGATAAGATAATTGGCTTCCCCCTAAATTGGCCCTAGACTATGATACATACACTACACGATACATACATAGACATACGACTATGATAAGGACTAGATTGTGAGCCCCTCTGAGGGACAGTTAGTGACAAGACAATATACTCTGTACAGCACTGCGTAATATGCTGGCGCTATATAAATACTTATATAAATAAATAACCATAGCAAGTTTCCACTACAGCCATCAGCATCCTATGCCATGTGACTACTGTGCAATGCATTACAGCAAAGTGAGCGTAAAAGTGCAAGAGAAAAGGCAAAGGTATGGAGGAACCATAGTAAGGTCACACTACAGCCATCAGCATCCTATGCCATGTGACTACTGTGCAATGCATTACAGCAAAGTGAGCTGGTCAGAGCAAAAGAAAAGGTATAGAATTGTCTAGTCCTACACCATTTCCCTCATAGCAAATGCTGAAACTGAGAAATATTGTTCCATGAAAAATAGATGCCCATTTTAAATTTGATTCTAGTGATACATATTACAAAAAAACCTTGAACAATTGAGTACCAACGATTTACATGACCTTTACATGACCTTGCCATTCAACAACACCCATGTTATCCATAACACTAGTATCCCTGTTATGTTTATTACGAGTTCAATAAGAGACAACAAAATTGCCTCTAATACATTTGTGTATAATTTCATTATTAACAAAATAACCCTGTCAATAACAAGATCAAATGCAGTCACATCAAGAGCATCTAAGCAATTTTACCTAAATCTTCTCATTTTATTTTTGTTGTTGCCTCTACGGCCCTATACAAGTCTCTCTAATTTAAGGAGGAACTCCAGTGAAAATAATGTAATAAAAAAGTGCTTAAATTGTACAATAATTATGTATAAATGATTTAGTCAGTGTTTTACCATTGTAAAATCTTTCCTCTCCCTGATTTACATTCTGACATTTATCACATGGTGACATTTTTACTGCTGGCAGGTGATGTCAGTGGAAGGAGATGTTGCTTGCTTTTTTGGCAGGTGGACCCAGCTGTAAACAGCTGTTATTTCCTACAATGCAGTGAGGTTCACAGACAGGAAACTGTCAGGACCATGGTCCTGACATCACACTGTGGGAGCGGTTTCACCACAATATCAGCCATACAGAGCCCCCTGATGATCAGTTTGAGAAGAGGTAAAGATTTCTCATGGGAAAGGGGGTATCAGCTACTGATTGGGATGAAGTTCAATTCTTGGTCACGGTTTCTCTTTAAAGGGAACCTTAACTCTAAAAAAAATAGTTTCACTTACCTGGGGCATCTACCAGCCCCCTGCAGCCATCATGTGCCATTCGCAGTCACTCATGACTCCTCTGGTCTCCCGCTGCCAGCTAGTTTCGTTTTTGTGGAATGTGTGTAAAGGTATGCGTGGCGGCCTGCCACGGCAAAAACGAAACTAGCTGACGGCGGGAGACCAGAGGAGACAGGTAAGTGAAACAATTTTTTTTTTTTTTAGAGTTAAGGTTCCCTTTAAAGTGGAACTTTACCGAAATATGGCATTAGGGGAAATAAATAAGACATTGCAAAGTGAGGAGTAAAAAATAGGAGAAAGATCAATAAATGATTGATACTTGCTGTGTAATTCATTCATGTTGTTTGATCAGTGAGCCTGCGGGTCAGCATCTTTACTGCTGGGAGGCAGGGGGAAAAAGTCAGACAGCACCAGCTACCCTTATCTATAAACACACCCATTTACAATGTGGTAAGTTAAATGTTTGTTTTTTTAAGGAGATGTGTATCTATACAGAGGGATATACTGCTTGATTGGCAGTTGGCAACATCTGTTATCTCCCACAATGCAACAAGGTTCACAAACAGGAAACTGTCAATGACATAGTAATGACATCACACCATGGGAGGGGTTACACCACAATGTCAGCCACACCAATATCCCTAATGGTCTATTCAAGTAAAAGTAAAGATCTCTTGTGGGCTACCGATTGCGATGAAGTTTAATACTGGGTTAAAGAGCTTGGAAGGTGACCTGTTTCAAGAGAATTCTGCTGGCTTGCTCCACTTGGAAGTCTCAAAAATAACTTACTAATGCACATCTTTCAAAGGACTGTTCAAAGGACTGGTTACACTGTTTTAATGACACTTTCCCAATACTTGTGAAGTATGGGGCATTCCCACAACATATGCAGGGGCAAACCCAGGATTTTTAAGGGGGGGTCTGAAAGGTCTCCCTCAGCCACACACAATACAGTATAATAAAATGGTATGACATAATGCTGGGTACACACAATGCAATTTCCTGACTGACAGGATCTGACGATTATTTCCGACATGTCCGATCTACTCCCGATCAACAACGTGCAGTTTGATAGAGATAATATTGAGGACAGCCGACATTGGTATTGAAGGTATATGTGAAGCCTTCTGCGAGGTCTTAACTTCCTTCTTTACTAGCACATAGCAGGGGCACAGGGCTGTGCTCATACCTGACTCTGTGCTCTGTTTAGGTCCCCAGAGCTGCTCCATGCTCTGTACACACATTGCTGCACCATGCTCTGTACACATGCTGCTGCTACATCCAAATTCAACTGTAGCGAGGAACGAAAGGGGGTGGGGCCACACATAGTGCAGGCAGCAGTATGGTGCTGTGAGCTGCAGGATGCCTGCAGCTTTTCAGGAGTCTCAACTTGTGCCTGTCCCCAGACACTGCACTGGCTCTTGTCTAAGGGAGGATTCTGGGCAGCAGTAATTCCGCCCCTGGACTTGCCTATGAGATGAACAAAATGTTCACACTCACATCTATTACAGATCCAGTGTAAAGCTAATAGAAAAAAACTATTTTCGAGTCATATAAGTTCTCTGAATAATATTTAGCTGCATTCGCTTTCGGAAAGCATTATGAGACACCCTCAGGCACTGTCTGCAGTATTTCTATCCACATTTCCTCCGTCACTGAATTAATCTCATTTTGTCCACTTGCTCTTATATTTCAGAAGAAAGCTCTGAAGAAACATAGATGTTAATACAGTATAACAAACAGAAATAAATCCCATTTCTTGACGGCCGTCTGTAGCACCTTATTAAAGGTCAGGGAGGGCTGGAGTTTCTTTTGTCCTCACAGCACTACGTAATTGTATATTATTGAAGGTCATTTTACTACTTAAAGGGATACTGTAGGGGGTCGGGGGAAAATGAGCTGAACTTACCCGGGGCTTCTAATGGTCCCCCGCAGACATACTGTGTTGGCGCAGCCACTCCCCAATGCTCCGGCCCCGCCTCCGGTTCACTTCTGGAATTTCTGACTTTAAAGTCAGAAAACCACTGCGCCTGCGTTGCTGTGTCCTCGCTCCCGCTGATGTCACCAGGAGTGTACTGCGCAGACACAGACCATACTGGGCCTGCGCTGTGCGCTCTTGATGACATCAGCGGGATCGAGGACACGGCAACGCAGGCGCAGTGGTTTTCTGACTTTAAAGTCAGAAATTCCAGAAGTGAACCGGAGGCGGGGCTGGAGCATCGGTGAGCGGCTGCGCGGGCACAGGATGTCTGCGTGGGGCCATTAGAAGCTCCGGGTAAGTTCAGCTCATTTTCCCCCGACCCCCTACAGTATCCCTTTAATTGAAACATTTGTAAGTGCTTTGGGAAAGATCTTAAATTATCACTCTGTGTTATACGTATCACACGTTTTATACCTTTACTGCTCTTTTTATTTTGCAATCCAATACTATCAAACTCAGAGAGAGAACAAAAATTCTGTATGTGTGTGTGTATGGCTATAGGGATTAATAGAAGGGGGGGGGGGGGGGTTGGTAATATTCTCAATAAGGGAATGAGAAAGTTTGGGCAACCTTTTTAATAGTCATGATTTTCCTGTATAAATCATTGGTTGTTGCGATAAAAAATGTCAGTTAAAAATATCATATAGAAGTCGCACACAGTGATATTTGAAAAGTGAAATGAAGTTTATTGGATTTACAGAAAGTGTGCAATAATTGTTTAAATATAATTAGGTAGGTGCATACATTTGGGAATTGTTGTCATTTTATTGATTACAAAACCTTTAGAACTAATTATTGGAACTCAAATTGGTTTGGTAATCTCAGTGACCCCTGACCTACATACACAGGTGAATCCAATTATGAGAAAGAGTATTTAAGAGGGTCAATTGTAAGTGTCCCTCCTCTTTTAATTTTCTCTGAAGAGTAGCAACATGGGGGTCTCAAAACAACTCTCAACTGACCTGAAGACAAAGATTGTTCACCATCATGGTTTAGGGGAAGAATACAGAAAGCTGTCTCAGAGATTTCAGCTGTCTGTTTCCACAGTTAGGAACATATTGAGAAAATGGAAGACCACAGGCTCAGTTCAAGTTAAGGCTCAAAGTGGCAGACCAAGAAAATCTCGGATAAACAGAAGTGACGAATGGTGAGAACAGTCAGAGTCAACCCACAGAACAGCACCAAAAACCTACAACCCTACAACATCATCTTGCTGCAGATGGAGTCACTGTGCATCGTTCAACCATCCAGCGCACTTTACACAAGCAGATGCTGTATGCGAGAGTGATGCATAGAAAGACTTTTCCCCACCCACAGCACAAACAGAGCCGCTTGAGGTATGATAAAGCACATTTGGACAAGCCAGCTTCATTTTGGAATAAGGTGCTGTAGACTGATGAAACTAAAATTGAGTTATTTGGGCATAACAAGGGGTGTTATGCATGGACTAAAAACAACACAGTTTTCAAAAAAAAAAAAAAACATCTGCTACCTACAGTAAAATATGGTGGTGGTTTCAGCATGGTGAGGGGCTATGTGGCCGGTGCAGGGACTGGGAATCTTGTCAAAGTTGAGGGACACATGGATTCCACTCAGTATCAGCAGATTCTGGAGACCAATGTCCAGGAATCAGTGACAAAGCTGAAGCTGTGCCAGGGCTGGACCTTTCAACAAGACCACAACCCTAAACACTGCTCAAAATCCACTAAGGCATTCATGCAAAAGAACAAGTACAATGTTCTGGAATGGCAATCTCAGTCCCCAGCCCTGATTATCATTGAAAATCTGTGGTGCGAGTTAAAGAGAGTTGTCCATGCTCGGAAGCCATCAAACCTGAATGAACTAGAGATGTTTTGTAAAGAGGAATGGTTCAAAATACCTTCAAGCAGAATCCAGACTCTCATTGGAACCTACAGGAAGCGTTTAGAGGCTGTAATTTCTGCAAAAGGAGGATCTACTAAATATTGATTTCATTTCTTTTTTGTGGTGCCCAAATTTATGCACCTGCCTAATTTAGTTTAAGTAATTATTGTACACTCTCTAAATCCAATACAATTCATTTCACTTCTTAAATATCACTATGTGTGTCTACTATATGATATATTTAACTGACATTTTTTATCATAACAACCAAAGATTTATACAGGAAAATCAGGACGATTAACAAGGTTGCCCAAACTTTCACATCCCACTGTATCTGTCTAAAGGTGCACGTTAACCATTTCAGCCCACAGGTTGTTTTCCCCTTATGATTTTTCCCGCCACCAATTAGGCTTTCTTTGGGTGGTACATTATACTAAGAATTATTTTATTCTAAATGCATTTTAATGGAAATAATAAGAACAAATTGGAAAAAATTCATTGTTTCCCAGTTTTCGGCTATTATAGTTTTAAAATTAAACCTTCTGTGGATAAAAGCCACACATTTTATTTGTCCTGTTTATTGCAACATTTAAATTTAAATCACTAGTACAATGTATGGTGATAATATTTTATTTGGAAATGAAGGTGCATTTTTTCAGTTTTACATCCATCCCTATTTACAAGTCCATAATTTAAAAATGATGTGCCCTCTTGTCATACATATTAAAAAAAAATTCAGTCCCTAATGCCTGTAGGTGTAATTTTACTATTTGGCCACAAGATGTCCTCACACAGGACTTCCTATAAGCGCACATTAAGTACGCTACATAGGAAGCAATGTGTTACTATGTACCTGAGGAAGGGACGCAGGCATCCATTGATGCCTGCGATGATGGTGGCCTGGAGGGGAGATGAATGAATGGGAACTTTGTTCCCATTCATTAATCTAACGATTAGCGGTGGTAAGTGGCTGAAATCGGTGAGTGGGAGGCAGCATGGCGGTTGTTTTTAACAATAATCACTGTTTTTTATCAAAAACAGTGATTATTCTCAGCGGACAAGAACGGATTGGCTCAGGGGACTTTTGTCCCTGCAGCCAATCCCCCGTTGCCGGCAATATTGCGATCATGGGCTTCTGCCCGCACAATCGCGCACACAGCCCCCCAGACTTGAGGGACGTGACTAGCGCATCCTTGCGGCTTTAGCAGCTGCCGCTGTGGACGTGAGGCTCACGTCCCAGCGGCAGTAATGGTTAAGGGCAGGGGCGTAGCAATAGGGGGTGCAGAGGTAGCAGCCGCATCGGGGCCCTTGGGCCAGAGGGGCCCCAAAGGGCCCTCCCTCAATTACAGTATTAGCTCTCTATTAGTCCTGTGCTCATAATAATCACTTCTAATAGATACTTTGATTAGTGGTAATCATTAACAAACTGTTCCCCATCCCCTTCTTGCACCTCTGACACTGTAGTTGCCATTGGCAGGTTTTGGTACGTCGTATCAATTGTTATGTATAGAGTGCTAGGGGGGCCCCATTGTAAAACTTGCATCGGGGCCCACAGCTTCATAGCTACGCCACTGGTTAAGGGTACCATTTTTACCAAACGATCATATTTTCAATAGGATTGTTCAGATCTTCAGAAGAGAGGGAATCATATTTAAACTATCCACACCGCTAAACAATCCAATTTGTAATCATATCTCCACCGGAAAGAATCTGCCAAGCGTAACAATCTATTCTTTATGGAAACAATCAATAATGTGATTGTTCAGGATCCATTGGACACATCAGCTTCTCAAGTTTTCATGCAATACAATCTGGATAGCCTGATTGAAAATACAATCATTCCAGCACAACCATGCTGGTACCTAGAGCTCCCATAAATAATTCCATCATTTCATCCATCCTGCCTATCCTGCAGTCATTATCAACTCAAATACGGTACTTACTAACCTGATTTCAACTTGTTTTCTTTTCAAAATTGAACCGTGTGTACCGGTTACTTCACACATGAAGCAACGTTGTATTGGATGACATCTTCACTCACTCACTTTCCAGTGTTACATTTTTTGTTTTTTTTTACCAGACAATAAATTTACAAAAGAATGATGGAACTAGCTGAGACTTCTGTGTTTGACAATTTGAGAACTGATGAAAAATAACAATAATAGTTTACCCGAAATGGTGTGTTAATGCGACTGACAAGCGTATCCAGGATTTGGACATTTTCATGCTGGTAAATGAGGACGAAGCGGAGAAATATCTTTAGTAAGGTTGGTTCTGAGACACTTCGCAGGAAGAGGTCCAAGTATGCAGTTGTTGTCATAACTTCTTCCACAGTAACCTGAAACATATCACCAATGGTCTGTTATTACAAACAGCAAAACATATTTTAAAGCTCTGAGTAGGAAAGAGTCAGAACTATTTTACTGCTAACAAACCATCATGAGGCCTCCTGCAGCACTGCTCCGCCTACCCACACACTCCCCCCTGGTGCCTGGGGGGCTATGGGAGCCCACACCTCCTCCCTTCCCCCTTGCAGAGTGCAGAGGCAGAGTGAACGCAGCAGAGCACTGTGAGCAATACTGCTCCCATTTTGTGGGGTCTCTTTTTCTCCACAGGAGTCCTGGCAGTCTCACTCTGTTGTATGCCTGGCTCCCAATGCAGGTCATGTAATCTGGAGCCAGAGGGGCAGCAAAGAGCAAGTGGCTGCTGGAAGGTGGAGGAGACAGGACACAAGGTGATCAGGTACAGTGTTCCACTGCTCTACTCTACATGTGGGTGGGGTGAGGAAGCAGGGATGGACCACTGATCGTGGTGATCGCAGAGGCTTTTGTTACAACCCTGCATTGCTCGTTATCCTTTGTGACATCTTTAAAAAAGGAATTGATTGAATTTATGCAAAGGGGTCTCAAATGACAATAAAAACCTGAGTACTGCTTGACATTTTTTTTTACATCAATAAAAACAAAAGTTTATTTTATACTGGCAGCAATAAAAATCTTCCCTCTTCTGCTCTAGCCATTAAGCATAGTTTTGATGATAGTTCAAACAATAATATGTGAAGATTTAAAATATACAAAATTGAAGCTGCAAAATTTATGCAAAGTACTGACAGTGGATGCCAGGGTTGTAAGGAGGTGGAGGGGATGGTTTTTGTAAGCAAACGGGGAGGTATTTTTGCTAATTGGCTGCACTTGCGGTCGGAGAGAGGCCCGCAAAGCCTCTGGGCCCCCCTGCGATGGCAGGGCTCACAGGGGTGATTGTTACGCCCATGGTAGATGCCAAAAAGTATCCATGTTTGACACAATGGTTCTTTTGGGTAAAGAGTTGATGAAGAAAATTCTACAAAATGCCCCCACTTGCAGCGGGCTAGATAGAAGACATACCAGTATTTTTTTTAAATAGAGCTACAGGTAAATTAAAAGTAATAACAATAGTAATAAAATCTTCAATACAATGTATAAGAAATCTCAGGCCAAATGGTGCCACTGCCAATATTATCAGAAGTCACAAGTATGTGAGTATTAGTACCTTAGGCATCAAAGCGAATAAGTATTTATGAACTATGCATGATGAGTATTAAGTAGGTTGATACTATCATGACAATTTATACAATTTTAAATACACTTATATTTGGGCTAGAGTGAAATGCACTAAAACTACCTTTTTCCTATGTCAGTTACAGTAGGCTGTAAAAATCTGAAGATCTGACAGATTTTGGACTAATCAATCTTCTTACAGGGGATTGTCTGGAATTCCTTTATTTACAAAAGCACTCCCTGGATATCATTGTAATAGTCTTTTCCAGTAAGTGATTTTACAAAGAATAAGAAGATAAGAAAATACTCAAAATCCCCCACAAGGAGAAGGACTAGTACAAAATCTGTCATCTCTTAAGCAGGCCATACACTGGCTCGATTCACGGCCGTTTCGACAGCAGATCCGATCCTGGGATCGGATCTGCTGCCAATGGCTTGCGCTAAACGCACCCGCCGATCCGATTCCCTCCCGAAATCGGATCGGACCGTCGATCGCGCCGTGCGGGAAATTACCCTCGATCGCCCGGCGGTAGGAGCGCGTCGCTTGCGGCGTACGATTCGGGCCCGATCCGAGCATGTATACATTACCTGAAGCTGGCTCCGGGGTCCTCTTCTCCTCGCTGCACCGCATTTCCGCATGTCCCAGTGTACGCTTATACTTCCTGTGTCACTCCGGTGACCAGGAAGTTGAAATAGAGGGCGCTCTATTTGAACTTCCTGGTCACGGAGTAACACAGGAAGCGCCGGGATGGAGCAAGAACAGCGGTGCGGTGCAGTGCGGAGAAGATGCCCGGGAGCCAGCCTCAGGTAATGTATACGGGGGGGGACAGGCGGCAGGAGCAGCTGAACAGATTGTGATCGGTTTCAGGCTGAAATCGATTCACAATCTGTTTGCAGTAAAGGCAGCCATACGATCCCTATCTGATCAGATTCGATCAGATAGGGATCTGTCAGCTGGTCGATCTAATGGCACATCGACCAGTGTATGGCCACCTTTACTCTATACATCCACACCATATGTAAAACCTTACACATCCTTCACTGACTGGAAATGGCACACCTCTTAAAGGGGAACTGAAGAGAGAGGTATATGGAGGCTGTCATGTTTATTTCCTTTTAATCAATACCAGTTGCCTGGCAGCCCTGCTGGTCTATTTCTCTGCAGTAGTATCTGATTAAAACCAGAAACAAGCATGCAGCTAGTCTTGTAAGATCAGACTTATAAGTCTGAACCACTGAAACACCTGATCTGCTGCATGCTTGTTCAGGGGCTATGGCTAATAGTATTAGAGGCAGAGGATCAGCAGGGCTGCCAGGCAACTGGTATTGTCTAAAAGGAAATAAACATGACAGCCTCCATATACCTCTCTCTTCAGTTCCCCTTTAACATTATGTCTCTTCATTGTTCAGCTGTAATGCCTGAGCTCCCACACAAGCCAAGCTACTGGGCAGCTGTTCAGGCCTCATAGTGCACACATAGCCCTCCTCTCTGCACTATGCTGGCTGTATGGAATGATTTGCCTCCAGTGTCACAGCCATCACAAACATGCACAATATGGTAGGGAAAACCATTATGTTCACCACAAACCATATATTATTATTATTATTATTATTTAGTATTTATATAGCGCCAACATATTACGCAGCGCTGTACAATGTATATATATATATCTTGTCACTACCTGTCCCTCAAAGGAGCTCACAATCTAATCCCTACCATTGCCATATGTCTATATTATGTAGTGTAAGTACTGTAGTCTAGGGCCACTTTTGTTAGGGGGAGCCAATTAACTTATCCGTATGTTTTTGGAATGTGGGAGGAAACCGGAGTGCCCGGAGGAAACCCACGCAGACACGGAGAGAACATACACACTCTTTGCAGATAGTGCCCTGGCTGGGATTTGAACCAGGGACCCAGCGCTGCAAGGCGATAGAGCTAACCACTACGCCACCGTGCTGCCTAATAGTGCCTATAAGTTTTCCTTCAGTCTGCCTACTGTTTGACATTATTCATGTGTGTTTAATATTGCACATGTTGCACTATTGTGTGATCAGGCAATTGGTGGTTTTTCTTAAACACTTTTACGCACATCTTAAATTGGTTAATTTGCAACATGTTTTTATTTGTGAACTATATAAACCTCCAACAGATGAATACCTTTACCCCTAGACCAGGTCAAGGGCGCAATGTACCTCAGTACACCCTCCCATATTTATTGCTGATTGACTGCGTACTGCATGGGAATGGCAGCAGCATCTGGATAATTACCTCCCAGGACAATGCTTTTTTCTATTGCCATTTCAAGAAGTAACTCGCTTAGCATGCTCTCAGCGGAGAGCTTCAGGAGAAATTCAGAGCAATGTTACTGTTATTTAAAGTTTGGTCCGCTGTGAAAAGCCTATGAGGGCAGATAAAAAATACTGTGGCAATAAAATAATCCCATTTAGTAGTACTATACAAAAATAGTAGACATCATTCGAATAAGTATTTTCAAAGCTCAACTGAGGAAAAGGGGTTATTGGTTTCTGAGGGGTTTATATTTAAAGGGAATATGAAGTGAAAATAAACTTGTGAT
Source organism: Hyperolius riggenbachi (assembly GCF_040937935.1). Classification (NCBI taxonomy): domain Eukaryota; kingdom Metazoa; phylum Chordata; class Amphibia; order Anura; family Hyperoliidae; genus Hyperolius; species Hyperolius riggenbachi. Next base: position 185,440,634 of record NC_090646.1, read on the forward strand.
ATAATGAATTGTATGTGTAGTACAGCTAAGAAAAAGAACATTAGTAGCACAGATATGAGTCTCATATTGTTTCCAGTACAAGAAGAGTTAAGAAACTTCACTTGTTAGATATGCAAAAGAGCTTCTCTGATCTCTCCAACCAGTTTAGTCAGCTACAGTGTTGCTTTCTGAGGCACTTATACATCAAAGAAACAGTGAAAGACAGCTTCAGATAAGATTTTTACTGCAAGGAAGCTACATACAGTATAGTATACAGTACAGTATACTGCAAAAAGCTATATACAGTATCTGAAAATAAAAACATGAGACTCTTTTCTTTGCTACTAATGTTCTATTAATTATCTGTATTACGCATACAATTCATTATATCATAAGTTTGGGGGTTTTTCGCTTCAGTGTCACTTTAAAGAAAATATTAATAATATTTAAAGTACTTTTGCTGTACAGTGGATGATTTATGTGCAGGAATCCAAGTAGCTGTAAATATACATTCGCCAACATTGAGCTGCTTATGTATTTATACTGTATACTGTGTGGTCAAAGTCCGCTGTGTGTTTTCTCACTATCTGTGTTCTTTGCTGCATCTTTGCCCTGTCATCAGTTATTGCAGCGTACCTGTTAGCGCTGGCAAACTGTTTATCCCCATTAAATTAGACTTATTTTAGTCCTGGGTGTTAGAGAAATTGATGTTTCCATTATAGGAAAAAAAACTGAAGATTTGTGGATAGCTAGTACGTGTCATAGTGAATTGTATGAAATGTGTAAATGAATGTCATTGTAGGGCAGTGCTTGCATCAGCAACTTGCAACACCTTGTGCAACGCAAGTAATCCTTTTGACAGATAATGTATCTACCCAATGCATACACATCCTGATGTAGCTACAGTGTATTCAGGAACATTTGCTGTTGCTCTCAAATATTACCAATACTTTTATCTACTAACAGAAAAATTGGCAAAAACGTGACTTGCAAATGTGAAATGGCTGCACTTTTAGAGATGCTAAATCTAGTGTGCTGGCACAATTAACAATGTGCATTGCAACAAACCATTAGTAGTAAGTTTTACCCTACGTTCACAGTTGGCATTGTGTTGAGTTTCCTGTAAGGGCTCATTCACACTGGAGGAGTTTTTGGATTTTTTTAAGCGCCTGCGATTTTTCAAAACCACCCTGAAATCGCTTACACCATGCTATCCTATGCGCTAGTTCAGATTAGGGCGATCCATCCGCTTTCCGCTCAGAGAAGCGCTGCATGGACGATTTTCGGGGCGATTCTGCTACAGTGGAAGTTATAGAAAAAATGCAAAACGCTCACAAAATCACTTCGTGCAGTGATTTCGTTCGCGTTTTTAAAAATAAATACATTGTATTTATTCTTTTCCGGATCAAAGAGTTCACTTCCTGACTGACGTCAGGAAGTGAAAACACAGAATCGCTCTGCAAAAATGCCTACAAAAACGCTTACCAAAAACGTCCAACCAACAGAAATCGCCGGGAAGGGAAAAAAAGTTTCAAAAAAAGTCCAACGCTAACGTGATCGGAACGCAATGTGAACGAGGCCTAACAGCAGGAATGCAACTGAACGGGAAAGTGGTGCTGAACGCTATCCGCACTTTGCATCGCATACAGTCAATGAAAATTATGCTCCACTGCCACTGTTAATCCCCGTGTTTTGCGGTAATGGTTGCAGGACGCCGTTATACCGCACTCACCTCACTGCGAACATCACATAAGTGATGCATTGAAGCAGCTGTTATGCTGCACCGTAACGCACCACTGTGAACCTAGCCTAAACATATAAACTCAATGCAGTTCAATTCAAGAGCCAATTAACCTTGACTGCGTTTCTGCATTTTGGTTTTTTTTGGACGCACTCTGTGGCAGAAATGTAAATCCGAGCACTTTTTGGTATCCTTTAATAACCCTGCTAGTGACACCAGGATTAATAATTATGTCTGGTCTCCCACATTTTAACCTTTTTTTTGTACTTCCCTGTATTTTGTATCCTATATTCTCCTTCATTAAGGGTACGTTTCCACTAGAAGAATACAAATTTGCATGCAATTTCCCAGAATGGGAATGTGAATTAGCATACATATACGTGCATTTTTTACATGTGAATTGGCACATGTAATAGCTATTTTTTTGTTTTCTTTTCATTTTCAGTTGTATTGACATTAACAAAAACGCACGTGAAAATGCAGACAGAAAAGTATACTTGAAAACAAACATGAAAACACCATGCAGCATCCAAAATTGTGTTGCATACAGTGGAGATGATGAAATTGGTCAATGATTAGCCAATCATAATTGAAAGTGAGTACCAGTCATCAGGCTGAATTCACAGTATGGGTGTGTACACACATGCAATTTTGAATGGCCAATGCTTGCCCAGTTTTATCACTTACATACCACATGGGAATGGACTCATTTAGCCCGTCACTGGTCAAGGAACATTGGATGTGTGTATACACCCCCTATGTGCATTGTATTGCCATGTGTAAATGCACTGCCATTACAACTGAATGAGCATGTTCATATCTCTGCGCTGTAATAGATCACTTCATCCGAGCACACTTTCTACAGTGAGGTTCTGGATAATGCGCGCAAAACCACTCACGCTACATAAAAATCGTACTTGCTATTAAACTAATGTGTTAGTTTTAACTTGCAGAGTGTGTGCTGTGTTATGCACACATTATGGCACAGGATTTACATGTAGTGTGAAGTCATTTAGCCATTTCAGTATTTCGTTTTTAAACTGTTTACATAACACATTTTATAGAGAATCACACACCTAAGCTAATTTTCTATTCCTGTCTTTCATGACAAATACAACGTCTAAAGGGGGCCACACACTATACAATTTTTTAAATACCTGTTCAATACAAGAATTGTAATCAATTTTTTCTGACCGATTTTAACATTTCAAAAATATGACCAATGTACCACACACGTGTTCAGTTTTTCCCCAATTATGATAAAAATTATTGGAAACTCTGAGAATATTGCTAGGGTGTGTATATTAATAAAATGAAAAACACACACCATACAATCTTTAGGAAAATTTAAGAAAAATTTCCAGCATTCTAGATCGATAAAAATTGAAAAAAAAACAAACAAGCAGGAAATCCGATCTGATTTTTCAGTCGAATGACATTTCGGGAGATCCGATCATATTTATGGAAACGCAACACATAAGCAGCACAGGCAGTAGTGTAGCTTAGAGCTTTGAGCCCCAGTGGGAGTTTTACATTCGGCCCCCTCAAGTGCTCTATATACATAAAAATTAAGCTGCAGTGTCAGAGAGGTGTAGGCTGGGGAGAACAGTCTATTGATGGTTACAACTAATCAAAGCACATATAGAGGTGATCATTACCAGCTTAGCACCAATAAAGAGCTAATAAAGCGGTGGAAAGAGTCCCTACTGGGCTAGTCTGGTCCAGGGCCCCTGGTGCCGTCGCTACCTCTGCATCCCCTATTGCTACACCAAGCGTACAGTGAAGCAACCAGCAATAAAAAGTATGCTTCGCCGTTACTGTTAATGTGCGCAGTGCCTTACAATACCGCATACCATTACACCGCAACACACCCATGCACTGTATATGTCACGTTGTGCTCTGCATTATGCAGCAACGCACCGCTGTGAACGTAGCTCGAGGGCGTTTTCACATTACACAACACATGCAGAAACGCAGTTCCATACATGCGTTCCTGACGCGGCATGTACATTGCAGTACGTCATAACTGACAGCACCGCACACAGTATGAATGAGCACTTCATACTATTTCTATGCCCATGCAAGATATTACAAGCAATGTATTTTACACAAGCCCATAAGCAACATGGATTGCGGTATTACATTTCTCCTTAACTGCAAATAAGTGAAATTAATAACTTCTCTCACATCCCAAACAGGATTGCAGGCGAGAGCTGGATGCGGGATTAAGTCAAGCATTTCATATTTCGAGGCATGACGGCTCACTTTATTGAGGGCATATGGAGTGATTAGTTTAATCTCACAAACCTGGCTGGTGCTTGGCTGCTTATATGATGTAAGTGATATATTTGATCACTGAGCATTCCAGCACACCTCGGAGGTATAGCATCAATCACAGAAGACTTTTTAGGCTTGGCTTTGTAATCGAGAACTGCTTAACCTACTGATCTTTCTACGGCCCGTGTGAAGTGTGCAATTTTGGCATCTGCAATTTCCGTGAGTATAAAGAATTGTACAGACAGCAATAAAACACAAAGGATAAAATTGCTAGACTACTCCACGCTAATGGCTTGATCCTTGATTCCTCCGAACCTACAGGGATGCCTCATTACAAATTACTTCTAAAATTCTATAACTCATCAGTGCAAATGATTCCTTTGACTCGCACACCACAGCGCTGGCAGGCAACAGCCATAGAATACAGAAATATTATCAGGAGGACTAAAAGAAGACTGCAAATATCATGACCATCACTCAGGTTACAAGCAGGGCTTTTTCTGTTCATGACAGTTTTAGAAAATAGTAACTACTGTATATACAAACTTATATTGTCAGATAGTTTACAACATTACATAAAAATGGCCTGTATAATATTTATAAATGGTGTGGATAAAAAATATATTTTTGTACACTCACTCAACACACTGGCATTTTAACTATCATATATGTCGACTTACTACTGACTATTTTTAGGCTAGGTACCCACATAAAAAAATGTACCATTTTCCAGACAAGAAGAGTACAGCGCCCTGCGGGCAAACATATTTGTGAAGGATTCCAAACTCATTGAGACCTGCTAACACATAACCCCATATGTTTGCCTGAGGAAGCATTTAAATCCTGTAAAACGTGTTGCGAGTGGAGATTATCCCCAAAAAGTTTTTTTGGCTTTTGAAACAGACTGCTAGTACCTTCTATTCTGGGGGAAAGTCCACTGCTACCTCTTTAAACTGCAGCTTCACTGGGGCTTTTACATCCAGTGCAGTGTTGGTTATACATGAGCAGTTCAACATGCTGTACAATCAGGACAACCAGTGACACAAGTACCAATATATACAATTGATGTGTAGTTTAAATAACATCACCAATACTGATAGATGCTCATTTGATAAATTGCACTGAAACAGGAAACAAAAGGGGGAGGTCCTTGAGGGCTTAAAATCTAGGGGGACAGTGAGGTTGAATGACTGTGGGAGTAGACACAGGGGTTAGCAGTTGAGGCAGTGAGGTTTAAACGGATCCAAGCACCTTTTTTCTGCCGTTTGTCCTGTTTTCTAATAGCTATAGGAGTTGCCATTTCCCCCTCTCCCCTTCTGTCTGCCCTTATTTATCCAGGGGAAGGTGTGAATGTAATCAAATGTGACTTCTTTATACTGTTTGAAGTACAGTGTCCTATCTCTCCACCCCCTGCTGATGAAAGCTTTTGTTTGCTCATTGCTACTTCTAAACACAGCAGCCTTTATTTGCCTGCTCTGTCTGAGGATAGCAGACTGGGGAAGTAGGGCAATAAAAGCCTCTAACAAACATTTAAACGTAAATAGAAGAGGTAGAATAGAATGTTTTTTTTTCATTGAGCCACATTGTTAGCATGCATTTTTAATGTGCTATTGAGATGCCCTGGGCATAAAAATTGTGCTCGGTTCACTTTAAATTGTAGTTTGAAAATGTTTGAAAATTTCAAGGCTTGGAGCATGACGTATAGGCTGTGGTGGTAGAAAGTGAATTCAAGGTAACTCTAAGGAGCAGCATGTGTGCATTTGATTGCCTCACCATCTACAGTAAGATGGAATAAAGGTTATACCTGGCTATTCTAACAGAAAAGCAAGACAAAGAAAAAAAAACATGTAGTGAATACATGTGTATACTTTCAGAGTATATCGTGATTCACCCATCAGCTGTGATTTCCTTTTAAGAATATAGACACAAGTGATGGCTTGCGGTTTATTTTCATTTCGATACATGACACGTTGGCAGCATTTCTGAAGAAAGTGCTTTATAAGTCAGTGGAATGTTTGGTGTTATTGCCCAGAAGGAATCTCCCCTAGTGTGAGCAGCATTAATATTGGATGGATTGTAGGCCTAATATTTTTGCTTCTGCAGTCTTACTTCGGATCCGCGGCTGTAATATAGCAGTAGTGCGCGCAGCAAGAGCACTCCTGCAATGAAAGTTCCTAGAGAGAAATTAAAGCATTTCATCTGAAGATAAAAAGCCATATTTATTAATAAGCACTGCTCTGCTAGATTCCCTATAGCTCATTGAAGTGAATGGGCTATAAAATACCATATTTAGTAAGCAGCCTTACAGCATGCCGGATTGATTCCAGTGGCCTGTGAAATGGAAGAAGGTAGATGGAAGACCTTTTTAGCTGATTTTGTTGTAGCCACTTTTACTTTGGGTGAAGTGAAGACATATCGTGTAACAGAGCTAGTCTGATGCTTGCATCTGCTGAGCTGTGACCTGATATGAAACCCCAACAAAGCTGTAGGAGCTCATCCTGTGCAGCACTGCGCTCAGTTACTTGTCAGCCTTCTGAGGAGCAAAAAACATTCAACACTTTAGGCTAAGTTCACAGTAGGGTGTAGCGAAGTAACAGAGGCATTCTAATGCAGAAAGGAGCACTGCAAAAATAAGTTATGCAACGTTCAGAATGCATCCAGTGCATTGCGACCCAACACAGTACAGTATCCCAATGCAGTGCATGTAGTGCGTTACTGCATAACGCACTCGTTAACAGTGGCAGAGAAGCATAGATTTCATTGACTGTAGGCTTCACTGTATGCAACGCAAAGGTCACATAACGTGCTGCTTGACTTTTCTGTTCTGTTGCGTTCCTGTTTTCACAGGTAACACAATGCAGCTCCTACTGGTAACTTAGCCTTCGACTGAGATCTTCAGATGCGACAGTGCATCGGTTGTGTTGCAGAATAATTCTGCATGTCAACTCACTGTGCATACAATTCTATGAGCCTGTTCACATCTATGCATTTTAAAGGACAGATGCGAGGTAAAAAAAAAAACAGGATCGACTTACCTGGGGCTTCCTCTGGCCCCTGGAAGCCTATCTGTCCCTCGTCGCAGCTCCGGTTTCCTGGGATCCCCTCCATTGCAGGTGCCGACCTCGCTAGGTCGGCATCTACTGCGCCTGCGCGAGCTTGTGCAAGATCAAGGGAAGGTCTAAGGTGATTAAAAAGCAAAAATCTACTTACCTGGGGCTTCCTCCAGCCCCTTGCAGCCGTCCCATGCCCTCTGGTCCAAAGTGCCTACTGCGCTCCAGTGTGCGGCTCATACAGTCAGGCTGAAGTCGTCCGGACTGTACTGTGCAGACGCAGTAGTTCTGCACATGTACAGTACAGTCCGGATGACATCAGTGCGACTCTGTGAGCCGCATGCTGAAGTGCAGTTGATGCTGACCTGGCAAGGTTGGCATGTGCACCGGAGGGACCGGGAGGCACCGGAGCTGCAGCGAGGGCACGATACGGCTGCCAGGGGCTGTAGGAAGCAGCAGGTAAGTAGATTTTTGCTTTTTAATCACCTCGGACCTTCCCTTTAAGCCACCAACAAGCAAGAAAATATTCAGAATATTTTTGACAGTACTTTTTCACCTACTTTTTGGTACTTTTTCAATTGCAGGATGCTGCAAAGTTATTTTAAACAGAAGAATAGAAAATATCTCCTAGGAGTAAACTTAGGAGACATAGGTCTCAATTCACTAAGCTTATCTCCTGTCTTCAATATCTCTTCTAGAGTTGTTACCATGGTGATAAGGCATGTAGTATTCAGGAAACATTTTACCTCAGGCAAACCCAAAGTTAACTCTTCTGTCTTTAAGTTAACTCTTTCATCCTTAAAATAACTCCAGAGTTAAAGACAGGCTGTTCATTAACTGCATGTGAAAATAACTACATAGGAGGTAAATTAACTACAGAGGAGGTAAATTAACTACAGAAGAGGTAACGTAAGGAATGAAGAGATAAGATAACTCTCTCACTATGTGGAGGTAAGTTTTTTCTTGCCTTATTATCTCCAGCATGATCTTAGTGAATTGAGGCCATAGGCCTCAATCCACTAAGCTTATCTCCTGTCTTTAATAACGTTTCTAGAGTTGTTACCATGGTAATAAGGCATGTAGTATTCAGGAAACATTTTACCTCAAGCAAACCCAAAGTTAACTCTTCTGTCTTTAAGTTAACTCTTTCATCCTTAAAATAACTCCGGAGTTAAAGACAGGCTGTTAATTAACTGTGTGTGAAAATAACTACAGAGGAGGTAAATTAACTACAGAGGAGGTAAATTAACTACAGGGGAGGTAAATTAACTACAGGGGAGGTAACTTAAGGAATGAAGAGATAAGATAACTCTCTCACTGTGTGGAGGTAAGTTTTCTCTTGCCTTATTATCTCCAGCATGATCTTAGTGAATTAAGGCCATAGTGAATTGAATAAGACCCTTGTGTTCAGAAGGAATTTCAGATGTATGGACTGTATTATTTACATACCATAATTACTTAATGTAGTATCGATTTTATGTGCATTCAGTACTGCAGCCTTTAAGACATTCTTTTCCTGCATATCCACTCTGGCTATCCCCTGAGTTAGATGCGACATAGGCAACTGCTACAACAGTCCCACCTGCTTAATATGAGCTGCCTGGCAGAGAGCCAAGCAGCTCATCTATACATTAATCAGGGATTAAATGGCTGATGTTTTGGGCAACTATCCCCACTCTGTTTGCTGGTTTACACATTAGTGTAAGTAAAAATTGTGCATTGTAATAAGCCGTTTTCAATTGTTCTTGAAGTGTTGAATCAGTTGAGTACAGGGCCAGATTTAGGCCAAGGCCCCCTAGGCCATGGCCTAGGGCACCACGGCAGCAGGGGCACCAAAGCAGCAGGCTAAACTGGTGCAGCATTTACAAGCTTGCAATTTAATGCAGGGAGATCAAGCGAGCGCCTGACCATGGTACTCTGCTGCTAGCCGCCAGTGCAGCAGCCACCTTGCTCTCTGTGCCGGTTTGCATTGTGGTCAGCGGCTATTGACTTGGGCAGCATTGGAGATGGAGAGGAGAAGGAAGCTTCTGCACTGAAGATGAGCAGAGAAATGAGTGAATTGGATGGCTGCTGTGGTGTGAAGGCGAGTTGGCTACCTATACTAAAAGAGGGTGGGAGGAAGGAGGGATTAAGGGAGTCGTCTGGCTACCTATACTGGAGGGAAAGGGGGGAAGGGATCATCTGTCTACCTATACTGGAGGATTGGGGGAGGGGTCATCTGGCTACCTATACTGGAGGGAAAGGGGGGAGGGTATCATCTGTCTACCTATACTGGAGGATTGGGGGGGGGTCATCTGGCTACCTATACTGGAGGAAAAGGGGAGAAGGGATCATCTGTCTACCTATACTGGAGGATTGGGGGAGGGGTCATCTAGCTACCTATACTGGAGGAAAAGGGGGGAGGGATCATCTCGCTACCTATACTGGGGGGGGGGGGGTTCATTAGGCTACCTATACTGGAGGGGAAGGGGGGAGAGTCAACTCACTAACTATACTGAAGGAGGGTGGCTGGTAACATTGGCCTTGGGCAGTAAAGAGTACAAATTTGGCCCTGGTTGAGTAGTGATGATAGTAATCAGCTAATTACAGTTTACATTACGCCCGTCAATTGTAAAAAATGGCCTCGATTCATCAACACTTAGCAAATTTGTTAACAACAGTTTGGTAAAATACCGAATTTGTTAACTTCATTTCAGGATTCATCAAAGTTATCTACAGCTGTTAGCGAACATTCGTTAACGATTCGGTAACGATTCGCTAAAACGGAAGAAAGTGCAATTCATGAAAAAGAAAGTGGGCGTGGTTTAGCGTTACATTTAGGATTAGTTATCTCCTTCACTGCTCTGTCGTTATTCCTGTCAGATCATTGCTGACAGAGAAGGTGGAGCCATTTGAAGTGGTTATGTATCAGCTGAGAGTGATTCAAAGGCGCAGAAGGGCAAGAATAAGGTCTGCAACCATATAAATTTGTAAGAGAATAGATTTATTTGCTATAACACGACATCTGCATTTCTCTTGAATCATCTTGTAAGAGAACACAGGCAGTGCCAGGGTTAACTAATTTTGCTACCTGCACTATAATTTTTTAGAAAAGGCTCCTATCAAATTGTGGGATTGTCCCAACCACTTCCAGAATCCTGGTCCAGGTGTAAAGCCCTATTCAGAATGTTGCTACGTAGTGCTCAAAGGACTGCCTTTTACCCACAATTCCATGGGAATCTTATGGCCTTGTGTTAAATTACGGCTGTAAAATGGAAATATTGACACGTTACCGAATGTTTACCGAATTGTTATCGAATTCACACCGAATGCCGAAAAACCTTGATGAATACAACTAGAAATCGCTAAACTTCGAATTCGGTAATTTAACAAACTGGAAAACGTTATCTCAAAGACAATGATGAATCGAGGCCTATGTACTCTAAATTCAAGTGATTTTGTGTAAACATTCGTAATTTTATGTAATTTCATGGCGAATGGCAAAGCCCCCAAAAGGTCTTTTCAAAAAGACCTTGTAGTTTTTGAGAAAATCGATTTTAAAAATGCTAAGGAAAAATGGTTTTTAAACTCAGAAAAAATGAGAGTTTAAAAAACATTTTTCCTTTGCATTTTTAAAGTCGATTTTCTCAAAAACTACAAGGTCTTTTTGAAAAATATATTTTTTGACTTGTACCCACTATTCTCCTAACATATGCAGCAATTTTGGTGGCAATAGCATTTATGGAGGCTTTGCTATTCATCTCCCTGACGGTATAATTATTTTCGGATTTTAGGGTCTGAAAGTGGTGCACTTTTTTCACACGCTTTGAGGCCTAATTCACATTATAAATTACAAACGCTGAGTGCTTTTGTGAACGCTTTTTAAGGTGATTTTGCCGGTGTTTTTTGAAAGATTTTAGATTTTTCTATGCGCTTTTGTTTGGCGATTAGCATTTTTTTAACAATCAGGAAGTGAACTTTTTTACCTGAAACGTAATCACTTTAATGTACTTTATGAGAAAAAGCGCTCACAAAATTGCTTAGCCAATCATTTTTAAAGCGCTTAGCGATTTTCCTATACCTTCCATTGAAGCGCAAATGCTTTAAAAATGGTGTAGGACTCGAGTTTGTGATTGGAAAGAAAGCTCATTGCTCATGTGAGAACACTCACATTGAAATTCATTGCTCAAGCGTTTTTAAAGCACTTTTTAAAATTGCCAGCGCTTAAAAGAAACTCAAAGCACTCATAGGGCTTGATTCACTAAGACAAACAGCATGCCTTGTCAAAGGTAACACCTGTAACGATTGCGGAATTATTTCTGAGGTCAGCGCACAAGATGTGCGCTGACACTGCGGAAATCCTCCACAAGCGTACGAAACAACAGAACCCAGCTTTGGTGTAATGCACTTGTAGAGGGAAATTCCCACCGGCAGATGGAGCTGTGGAGTGCAGAGGAACAACCCCTCTGCACTGCCACAGATGCCAGATGGGAATTGTACGAATTGCAACAATGCAGGGCAAGATAGCCCTGAGAAAGAGAGAGTGAGCACAGCGACAGAATGTATGTGTGTCTACCAATCTAGTCGCCACCCAGCGACAGTGAACACACAATAAGACAGAGGAAAGGAACAGACAGGACTAACTACACGTGGTCCCCACACATTAAGCGCAATAGCGACAAAGCGTATCAACCCTGACTAACCAAAGAAACACGAAAACAAAAGAGAACGTGAACGCTTGCTAAACGGTTCCCTCACCGAGACTACAGCAAGCGTTCGTTCCAGACAAGACAGACAGAAGGAGTAACCAGTAGCAACCGCAGCTATGGCCTACACTCCCAGACAGAGTACAGAAGGAACCACCACCGCTACCGCTAGGGCGAATGCGATCCAGACAGACAGACAGATGGAGCAACTAGTAGCAACCGCTGCTCTGGCGTGCACTCCTAAGAAAGAGTACAGAAGGAACCACCACCGCTACCGCTAGGGCGAATGCAATCCAGACAGACAGACAGATGGAGCAACCAGTAGCAACCGCTGCTCTGGCCTGCACCCCTAAGACAGAGTACAGAAGGAACCACCACCACTACTGCTATGGCGAATGCGATCCCAACAGACAGAATGATTTCCTGTCGACGGCCGCTGGCGACAAGACAATCGCAACAGACAAGACAGAACTAGGCAATACAGATAATCAACAACCTAACTATGCTAGAAGGAATGCTAGTGCACTCCCAAGCATTACTCTAAGATAATCTTAACAAACAATATGCAGAGGGCTGAGACTCAAGGTAAGTCTAGCAGGAACAAACCATCATGACCAGCAAGGGATTCTAGGAGGAAATGGTATTTATACTGCAAGCCATCAAAGGAAGCAGCTAAGCAAATTGCATGCCAAGTGGATGCAAATTCCTCACCAGAGCAGCAGCTCAGCAAGTTGCAGAGTGAAGACAGGTCTCCTTTCCAGGGACCTGCAGCACTCAGACTTACAAAATGGTCAAAAAACTGTCTGCCTGTGCAGACAGCAGAGCAGATCATTACAACACCTTATCAAAGTTAACACGCCTTATGAGAGTAGCATAGCGAGCACTACAAACTTATGCCTGCTAATTGCCAATCCACTCGTCCTGTGCTGAGCCCCTGCGGGTTTGTAGCGCTCGTTATGCTACTCTGATAAGGCGTGTTAACTTTAATAAGGCATGCTATTTGTTTTAGTGAATCAAGCCCATAGTGTGAACAAGCCCTTAGACCCTAAAAATCATACAGCTAGATAGATCTGTTGCAGCCCTGCACATTACTCGCCTCCCATGGATCCAGCTCGGTGTTACCTGAGATGCGGATTTCCTCACCGAGCCTGACTCGGGGTTACCACTAAGGAGGTTAAACGCTAAATTCAACGCAAAATTACGCAAAAATGTAATAAAATTACACATGATTACAATTAAAGATAAAATTAACTACGATTTTTCCCGAAAGTTCATATTATGGTTTTGTATCTTACTGTAATTGTGAATTTCGATGCGAAATGATGTCGATGCAAAATTTGTGCTCATCCCTACAGTTGAGTCTTCTACCCACACAGTTCAGTAATGTGTCACCCATTTTACCGTATAACATTACTATCTTCAATAGTGTGAATACTTTCTAAATGTTTGCAAATTACTGCAGCTTGTACTGCTTTAAATAAACTACTAATGATGATGCTAACTTACTTCAGCTCTCTGATAACCTGCGAAGTTCCAGTATGTGATATTCCATGTGTAGGCCTCCCGTGTAGCTTTATTTGTCATTGAGCTGTAAAGGAGGCTTAATGCAGGCAGAAGGGGCTGACAGTCTTTCTCTATACCTCTCAAGTTACTTGTGAAATAGTTTAGATGTACACATTCTACATAGACAGCATACCGCGGAACAGAGAAGGGGTCAGTCTGGGGCACTATAACAAATATAAACCTGAGCATCTCTACCAAGATCTGCAGAGGACAGAATTATTCTGGGAACTTGCAGCGAATGGTTAGCGGAGTTGTAGGATACTGCAGAGTGGGAAGTGTAAGTTTCAAGACATCAAAATATTTGTTAGGTGCTAAATATTTGTTAAATGAAAGTCTTTGCTATTATTAAAGTGAATGAGCACTTAAAGTGGAAAAAATACATCATTAAAAAGGTCCCCCAAATTCCTCCATAATGCCTCCATAGTAGTAATGTTACTTTATTGCCTGCTTTCATTACAACTTTGAGTGAGCAGTGCACAGTCTACCCATTGGCTAGAAAGTCATCTTCCCTCCCTGGGACAGCACAAATATCCATTTGTCCTGGGGACATTTCTGTAAAGATAGGTGTTAGAGTAACAATGTGGCCCCAGTGATATTGACCACAGACACTGGCTCAAATATGCAACATAAAGTGCACCTGAGAGAAAAGAAATTATATAGATATATTTACCAACTTGCTGTATAGGTTTTCCTGTCACCTCCAGGCTTCTCTCTCTGTGCTTGGCCTTCCCTTGGTCCTGCTGCTGTTGTACCCCATCCCAGTTGGGGCCTGTCACAGGGCCCCTAGTGGCCGGACCGCACAATGCCTCCCAATCGGTTTCAGCACACAGACCATGCAATCTGTGGTCGCAATCGGTGCGCAGAAACTGCTGGGATTCTGGCAGCAGACCGACTAGAAGGGAGACTGTGAGTTATGGTAATACAAATTACACACTATTTCAGGGTATAACTGCCACCACCTCTGTTACCATGGGACAGAGGAACCCACTGACTGGCTGATTCTAGACCTGCAAATAGGAAATGGTTAAACACACTCTATTTTATCTAGCTATCAACAATAGTAGCGACTCTTGAGAAGCCAGGGTTCAGTTTGTGTGGCTGAATAATAGGTGTAGCCGGACAAATAAATGACGTTAGCGTCGTTTATTATAAAAGCAATATAAATAATTAATATATACAGAAAATCATTAAAATCAACAATTATAGAGACAAATAATAGCGCAGTATGAAATAAAAATGGAAGGAAATACGGATACTTAAGTTCGTGGAAATATGTCCTTTCTGGGAAAATCCGTGCACATGGAAAATATCTTTTGTTTCAGTTCAGGAAAATGGCCGCCAGCCACATGGTCCGCTGGCTGGCTTGATCAGGTGATGGTACACAGGGGAGGACTGAGGTCCACCTGCTGGCAATGTGCTTTTGATGAAGCTGGTTTGGGGTGTGGCAACGCCTGCCCCCTCTGAATTACAAACCAATCACAGTTCATTACCTCAGAGAGAGATTTAGGTTTAAACTTATAAAATGCTGTAATTCAAAACCGATAAATGCCACATTTGTGCTGATAACAGATTAATGTTCCTCAGATTATGACAATTCCTATGACATCAGACTTGATTAGGGTAGAGGGCCCAGTTCCTGAGAAGTTTAAAAACTGGTATCAAAAGATTCACAAAGACACTACAAACCCAATGATACAACTCTCATAATTATCCTACATACTATATTCCGTAAAGAGGCAAAAAAACCATATACAGCATTCAGTTACTCTCTGCTTCTGATGGAGTCAGACAGTCTGGCCTCCTGCTGAGCTTAGATTACTTTATGGAAAAGGACTTAAGTTCAAAACAAGGAGCTACAGTGCAATTTTATCAAAACTTTGTAGAAAAACTTTATTGATACAAAATGACAAAAATCGTTAAAAAAGTTTCTTCAATTCCACATGATTGATCTTCATATAATTAATTGTATGTCAAAAAACATGAATAATAGAAGCTGATTGGTAAGTATTGTATTCTGGCTTGATTTGACTGCAACTTTAAATAGGTGTTGTATTTTAAAGGCAACGACGCATGTTCGTTTCGGGCTCTTTATACAATATACATGCCCTTCATCAGGCCGCAACACAAATTTCTGTATGGCACAATCAAACAGCACAAAGGCCAAAGATATACACAAAATGGAACAGGCATCCAGGCCTACCAGATGCACAAGGTATATCTTCCAAGACATGATAAGGATTAGACGCTGCTAGAATGGAAGCCCTATCTAGCAGCGTCTAATCCTTATCACGCCTTGGAAGAATTACCTTGTGCATCTGGTAGGCCTGGATGCCTGTTCCATTTTGTGTATATCTTTGGCCTTTGTGCTATTTGATTGGGCCATACAGAAATTTGTGTTGCGGCCTGATGAAGGGCATGTATATTGTATAAAGAGCCTGAAACGAACATGCGTCGTTGCCTTTAAAATACAACACCTATTTAAAGTTGCAGTCAAATCAAGCCAGAATACAATACTTACCAATCAGCTTCTATTATTCATGTTTTTTGACATACAATTGATTATATGAAGATCAATCATGTGGAATTGAAGAAACTTTTTTAACGATTTTTGTCATTTTGTATCAATAAAGTTTTTCTACAAAGTTTTGATAAAATTGCACTGTAGCTCCTTGTTTTGAACTTAAGTCCTTTTCCATAAAGTAATCGAAGTTCCGCGGGCAAGGTGGATTGCCTTTAAAAGGACTCTGTGTTTTTGATCCTTCACTTTACAAAGGATGGTACCCAATTATACGTATATAGCTCCTGCTGAGCTTATCCTGTCTCTTCAAATGGCAGTGACACTTGCCATTTGGAGGGCTGATTGCTGGGGAGCTTTCACACCTCAGCGTCACTGGCCAGGAAGGGACTCCTTTGATCCAGGTAATTAACCACACAGGCCTTATCAGAAAGCATACTTGGCTCTCATGAAAAAAACTCTGCTAACACCTATGAAGACAACAGAGACCCCCAGGCTTGACTGCCTGGTATCCACAAACATCAGATCCGGATCTGGCACGTCAACGGCAATCCGATTGCGATTGCGTTCTCTTTCTCACTGCTCTTCCGTGACAGGGCCTGTTGTGGGTTCAGTCTACTTCGCTTGCTTCTGTTTATCATGCCCCCACACAGATGTGCGTTACAGGCATGGCCAAGAGCATCCTGGGAAAACACCGTTTGTCAGGAATCACAACAGTACATGCTCCTGGCTACAGCCATTGCACTCAGCCGTGCTGGAGTGTGTACAGATAGGGCTCACGGATGTATG
The DNA here is from genome assembly GCF_040937935.1 of Hyperolius riggenbachi. Classification (NCBI taxonomy): domain Eukaryota; kingdom Metazoa; phylum Chordata; class Amphibia; order Anura; family Hyperoliidae; genus Hyperolius; species Hyperolius riggenbachi. Next base: position 185,457,233 of record NC_090646.1, read on the forward strand.
CTCCCACTGGAGATCCAAACGGAAGCTAAAGTGGCAATGCAGAAGGGAAGACCAACACAGTAAGGACCCTGGAGGTGTCAGGAGAGCCTCAACATCATGTTGGTAAATATATCTTTTATACTTTGTTTCCCCTCAGGTTTACTTCAATGACTGGAGCCGCGGACGGATTGTCCAGAAGGATCATCAAAGTAATGTTGTCAACAAACTAATGTTTACTTTATGTCATCAGGACCGGTTCTCTCCTGATGCAAGGTGAAACATTTGCATCAGGCACAGAGATTACAGGGACAGCTTGTTTGTTCTGTGTGTTTAAAATAACAGCATGCAGTCAGAGCAGGAGGAGAAGCGAGAGGAGTGCGAGGTGAAGAGGTCATCATTGAGGAAAAGCAGCTTGTTGTGCTGTGTGAGGAGTCTGACAGTGAGGGGGGAGGAGGCAGCAGAGCAGCAGTGTTTCATTTGACTTGCACAGCAGAAGGAAGGAGGTGGCACTACTGTCCTGACTGAGGAGAAATGGAGTGGCTGAGGGTGAGCAGCTTGTTTGTGACAGACTCTCATACAGCTAGTGTGCTATTGTGTTGAGCTGCAGCATGTCATCTGAAAACATTAAGTGAAGTAGAATAAATTGTTGGTTGCCATGCCATCATTCCGAATCGGTGGGTAGGGGGGATGGGTGCGCATCCTCACAGGTTTGCATCAGGCAGCAAAAAGTCTAGAACCGGCCCTGGATGTCATCTCTGTCAAGTTCTTCGTGTCTGAACGACATTGTTTTACTAACGCACATTTTCATCTAACCTATTTGTCCACAGCTGCATGTATTGAATCTGTGACGTGGGAGCCATCTCACTTCTTACTTCAGTTTAAGTAAGTCAGTTTCTGACTCTAATTTCTCATCCTCTATGCTTCTCTGGAATAACACTCAGGGCAGAATTTCCGTAAGGGCCCCACAAGCCCAGGCTGATGTCCAGTGGAGTGGCTGAACATCGAAGAGAGGTTGCTGCATATGGAAGAGGAAGTTGCAAATGAAGAAAAGGGTATGTAACACATGGAAGAGGGAAGCTGTTGGCCAAAGATGGAATAAAGAGGCTGCTGTACATTGATGTTAAACATATGCACATAGCATAGTAGGGTGGCTGCTGTAAATGGAAAAGAAGCCTCTAGAAAGTTGGCCTGTGGGTAGAAAAATTATAAAAACATGGGCAATACTTTTGCAAAAGAAGGTGAGGTCTGTGCAGAGAGCAGCAGCTACTTCTGACTGCTACCAGAGTGCATACATTTTAAAAAGTTCAACACTAATTTAGGTGCAAACTGTAAATAACAATTTAATTGAGGTAGTAGAATATGGGTAGATTAACTGATATTCTACAACCCGATTCATATTGTAAAATATCGGCAATGTTTGCCGATATTTCACTATAACCTAATCTCTCCCTACTCTCACACAGAACCCCCCCCCCCCCGTGGTGCCTAACCCTAAGACCCCCCTGGTGGTCCTGACCCTAAGACCCACCTGGTGGGGCCTAACCCTAAGACCCCCACTGGTGGTGCCTAACCCTAAGACCCCCCCCTGATGGTGGTTAACCCTAATCCCCGAAACACTAAATAGCAATAAAATTGGAGGCTGACGCTATCAATAAATCCTTACTTAACAATTAAATGTTAATGTCAGAGCCACCCACTAAATAGTGTAGCGGGTGGCCCTGGTGCAGTAAATAATTTTAATTGGAGCACTCACTATTTAACTGGTGCCCATTTTTGGCCTCACTTTTATTAACTGCTCCAACCAAAGTGGGCAATAAAGAAAGTGAGGAATATCTCAAGAACACATCAGGCTTTTTTTGGATTAAAAAAACAACATTTTTTTTAAACTCTTGCAATGTAAAAAAAAGTAAGAGAGAATCTCAGACAAGTTATTAGTAAAACTAGTACATGGTGTACCCATGTTTATTTCATCATGTCACATGTCAGTTTAGGCTTTAAGATCCCTTTTCCACCAGCTGCAATCCGCTTCAAAAAGCAGACTGCAGCCTTTTGCCGATTGCAAGACCACCGCGATTAACATGTGTGATCATTCCCCACTAGTGTGGGCCTTTTTTTCCTGGAACACAATTGTTGGCTTGCGCAATTCTTGTCCTGATCACATTCTGTTCCCAACGGCTATACAGCACAATTGGGGCGAGAGGAAAAGGCAGCGTGCTCAATCGCAAATGCAGCACTATTGTGATTGTGGTCAAGCCAGTAGTGGAAATAGGCCCTTCCATGCCCCGCGCTTTATAGCATTACTGCTACAGTGGCGGGCGGCTAGTTTGCGCTGAGTTCCATGCGCTGAAGTCACCTGCTTCGCTCCTATGGACAGCCATTCAGCTTACAGCAGATGATTATAAAAAGAGTATTTAGGAAATCCAGTTCAGGCACAGTCTCATGAGAAAAGAGTACATATGAAACATGGCCACATTAATTGCGCACAAACAAAATACAAATGCCTCCATAACAGCAAAGCTATGATATTCCAGATCATTTCTCCTATACCTTATCAAATACTGTATATATGCTATAAGAAATTGCGCACAAATGTTTCTCCAGGGAGGTCTATGTGTCGGGAACAAAACAGAGGATGCAGAAATGAATACTTCATTTCTGGTTTAAAATCAATGAGAATCACTGTAATAGACCAGTAGGAAAACACTTCAGTTAACCTGGGCACAGCATGGGACATATTATCATTATTACTATTATTCTTTATTTATAATGTGCCAACGTAGCGCACATTATAGCTGTACATGAAATAAGGGAAGAAAATTACAAACACAAAACAAACAAGTACAAAGGACATAGTATGGGAGAAGCGGTTCACACTGCCATAAAGAGCTTATAATCTGGGGCATATTTTACAAATGGGTAATAAAGGAAAATCTGGAAGTAAAATTTCATGGAAATATCTAAATAATGTAGAGTTCATGATTCCATATGTCTTGTAAAGTGGAATCACTGCATGATGCAGCCTCCAGAATAAGGGAAACATACATTCTCACCTCCAGAGATTTATAATCATTTCGGCCAATACCCTCTAGCTATGCACATTAAAGAGATGCCGCCGGTTGCTGGGGAAGAGCTGAGTGGTTAGAGGAGGACGCACATTGGTGGACTCTATCATTCAGGTGAGATAACAGCACAGCTTCCACTCATGCAATACTTTGCATTACTTGTCAGCTGGGGGTAGCATAGGCACAGCAGACACGGGTGGCTGCACAGGACTCCGGTGTCACCTCCTATCATGGTGCCCTGCCACTTTTCCCTAGGTACCCCTCTGCTGTCAGAGGTTATGTGTGGCAAATGTGTCCTGAATATTAAAATTCAAGCCCTGCAGGATTGTGCTTACCATGCAAAGCAGGTGGCTATGCATTTTACAGCAATGCATGGTAGCACCTACCTTGCCCACTATTGCAATACTAGTAAATGAGAAAGCGCTGTGCTGTGGACCAAAGTGCTGTGCTAGTGCTGCCAATGCTCTCTCTGATGTTCTTGCATATCACTCACTGAATGCATTGCTAAAATCCGCACAGCACAGTAAAGGTGCCCATACATTACTTGATTTGCGGCATCGATATATATCCGATTCGATCATACTGATCAAATCTGGCAGAGATCAATGTCACAAAGCCCAATTGATTGTTTTTATCAATTTCCGGTCAAATTCAATGAAACAATTGATCCGACGTGCTGGAAGGATCTTACTCAAAAGGGCTCGGTTGGTTGTGCAGCAGTGACGGTGTCCAATATTCCAATTATGGTGGACTGACACGACAAACTCCCAACCGGTTTGCTCCTATGTAATGTGCCCCCATTCTCCAGGGCCGTGGTGAGTGTATAAGTAGCTCATCTATCTGCCGCGTGCCTCCTCTAGCATCTTCTCTCCATTGCGGCTGAGGGCGCCTGTACCTCGTGACCCCATCTCATGTACTGATGTCATGTACGTCAAATGCCATGGCGTATGTAAGACACTAGAGGAGGTGTGCAGGGAATCGGTGAGCTGCTTCCACACCCACAACAGCACCGGGGGGGCGATACATTACATGAGGGGAGGCCCAGCAGGCAGAGGTGGAGGTGCTAAGAACATTTCCAATAGTTTCCATGCTGAAATCTATTGGAATTCAGTGGCAATATGTGGGTAAGTATCCCTCTCTGATTAGAGAGGGATCTATCAGATGGTTGATCTGGTGGCCATTGGCTAATGTATGGACACCTTATGTGCATTTCTGCCCTAATCACCATATCTTTTTTTTTAACTCTATTTATTGAAGAATGTATCATAAAAATTAACATTTACCTTCAGTGCAAAGTTCCAGAAAACAGACTAGGAACAATATTCATTATCATTATAATATCACATTACAAGAAGGTTCAAATTGTACAAAATAGTATTTATGAAACATTGTCCTGAGGAGTTACACTGTTGTGTGATCTGAACCCAGCGAATAGAGATCCTTTAAGGTAGTGATATAAATACATTTTCCAACTATGCACTGTGATGAGAATGACTATCAAAAGATTATTATCAAAGCTTAAAATATAACAAAACAATAACTTTCTAACCGCACCATGGGCCTTTTTTTTTTTGCTAACCTAACCAGTAGGTAGCCTCCTTAAACTAACCAGTTTGGCAGGGCAGGTCTCAGTTAGCAGGAGTATACATTTGTCAGTCCCTATCTAGGTATACTGTTGATAAGAATGTATAAAGGTCTGAATATGTTTCAAGCTTTAGTGGCCACTTACTGTAGGGAGACTATCCAGCCAGGGGGACCAAATAAGGTGAAATTTACCAATACATCCTCTATTTTTATAAGTTATCTGTTCCAGTGACAGGTTGGCGTTAATAAGGTTTTTCCACTGTTCAATTGAGGGAGATCTAGGGTTCATCCAATGTAAAACAATGGCTTTGTTAGCAAAATAGTATACTTTCCTAATAATAGATCTGTGTTGTTTAGACCAGGTCTCTACGTCCAAGACTCCAAGAAGGGCAATTTGGGGGAGTGGGATCTATCTGTATCTCGGTTATTTGCAAAATTAATATGAACACATCATCAGACCAAAAGTTTCTCAAACGTGGGCAGCTCTAAATCATGTGAAAATAATCAGCTGCATATAGTTTACATCTAGGACAGCAATCTGATAGGCAATATCCCATTTTGATCATGCATTTAGGGATGAGATAAACTTGATGGATTAGAAAGGTTTGTATAAATCTATCATTTGCTGCCACAGATACTTGGGATGGTAATTCCCAGACATCTTCCCAGTCTTCCTCGGTGAGTGTTGGAATCGCCTAATGCCACCTGTCATAGGATGGGTCCTCCCCGATCCCGACATTCACTGCATATGAATATAGAATGGACATAAGACCAGCAGAGCCCTGGGTTTTAAAGATACCAATTAATGGGAATTCCGATAAAGTCTGACTTTTTCCCAGAAATTGGTTCCACAATGCATGTCGCAATTGTAAATACTTATAAAAGCTCTGTCTAGGCAGATTAAATTGTAGTCTACCATATCTTTTATTAGAGTTTGTTTATATACTATGTGTTGTCCTATGTAAGCTTATATTGGTACATATGCCAGATTAAAGTGGACCTAAACTCTTGCACAGGACACATAGGGAAACAGAGAGAAATGCACCCTTTGTGTTTTTAGAGAGAAGAGCCTATCTTTTTTGTTCTCACAGCTGTGGCAGCACAGAAATTAAGCAGTCCTCAGCAGACACAGCTAACATGTAAGCATAGGATGTTACCACTTTGTCTGCATCCATGAAAGCAGCAAGTAGACACTTCAGAGTTATTGCAGGTGCTCTGTAAGCTGTAACAAGGAAATTATTTTTCTTTAAAGAGAACCCGAGGTGTGTTTAAAGAATGTTATCGGCATACAAAGGCTGGATCTGCCTATACAGCCCAGCCTCTGTTGCTATCCCAAACCCCACTAAGGTCCCCCTGCACTCTGCAATCCCTCATAAATCACAGCCGTGCTGTGAGGCTGTGTTTACATCTGTAGTGTCAGTCTCAGCTGCTCCCCTGCCTCCTGCATAGCTCCGGTCCCTGCCCCCGTCCCTTCCCACCAATCAGCAGGGAGGGAAGGGATGCAGGCGGGGACTGGAGTTCTGCAGGAGGCGGGGAGAGCAGCAGACTGACACTATAGCCAGCTCTGACAAGCTGTTTGTCAGCAGCGTGGCTGTGATTTATGAGGGATTGCAGAGTGCAGGGGGACCTTAGGGGGGTTTGGGATAGCAACAGAGGCTGGGCTGTATAGGCAGATCCAGCCTCTGTATGCAGATAATATTCTTCAAACCCACCTCGGGTTCTCTTTAAAGGGTATTACACTGAGAGCAGAGATGAAGTTCTGAGTTCAGTTCCACTGAAATGTTATATTTTCTTAAATACAGAAAAACAGATTCTTTAATTTACATTATCGTTCCTTCATTCCTATATATTTCTCTTGTTTGCATAGTACAGTACAATATTCCTCATACAAAATATACTAATAAAGAATACATAACCATAATACTGTACAACAATGCATACCCCAGCTCCATGTGAAAAAATTAGCACTTGCAACAGCAAATCTTCAAGCTGTGGTGATTAACATTAATCTTTAGCAGGGCTAGATGTATGTGAAAATACAACACAACAGCATAGTCATTCTCTAGAATTTATAGTATTTGCGTATACATATGTTACTAGTGCTCATTACTGAGAGAGGTGATAAAATAAGTGCTGCTGCCTTAGCAGTGTGTGGAGCTAATTATGAGATACTGCACAGAACTTCTGCTTAAAGGCAGAATAGTAAATACTAAGTTAATTAACTCCACTAATGGTTTATATCAGTTGCAGGGCTGCAGTATTACCATTTCTGCTCTTCTGTCACAATTTACTGCAGCGCTAGTATTCTGCTGATATGGTAACTAGAACCTGTCCAAACCCAGAATGGAACTAATGTCATCAGCTAGATGGCCAGCACTAAGTGCAGGAACGGTAAGTTATTAGAATGTAAACATTTTTCATACATACTGCTGGTGACAGCTAAAACTTTCACAATGCAATGTCAATCTCATTTAGCTGCTTATCTTCAGTCAGCTCTAAATGGATCTTCAGCAAAGTGTGTTGGCTGTCAATATGTTAATGCTTCAACATAAAAAACAATACCACAGCAATGTTTTGCAAAACACCCCAAAGCAGTGGGTTTGGATGCCACAGAACCACACCTAGATGACCCCCACCTCAATAGGTAAGTATCAATAGCTATAAGGCTACTGAGAGTAGCTCTGCTCTGTGTTTTGGCCATGTTTTGCAGCACAATTTTAGCTGTGTTTGTAAGCGCTGTACCTGCAATAGTACAGCACTTGTGATTTGACCTTTTGTGCAAGCGGCCAGAAGGATGGACCTCCTCCAGAGAAACTTCAAGCAAGATGAGAAAACTTGGGACGCGGTCCAGACTCAACCTGGAGAGAAGGCTGTAATTAACAAGAAAATTGATGCTAAAACATTTTCAAAAAGTTTTTTTTTCCAATTAACTCCACTTTTACAGATTTTGGACCAATGTCTAAGTGGTCTCAGGACACCCTGTACACATTAGCTTGGTGGGTAGGTTGGGATCTGGATGGGTAGCTGTGTGGGTGGCTTTATATGTTAGCTACCATTTCAGGAAACTCCTGAATTACCAGGCACCACATTGGCCACGCCAGGGGTTGTCCGTAGAATATCCATGCCCACCAGCAGTGCCTGTAATGCTTTGCAAGGTGGGAGAAGCTATATTACTGCTCCTGGAAAGGTGCTACTATCCGCTGTTTCCAGCTATAGGAAGTCTGCATAACAGCTGGGGGCTTGTCTTCTCATAGCACCTTATGTCATGGGATGCATACTCTATCTAATTTCTGGGGTTATTACTGATAAAACACAGCTACCACAATGTCAAATATTAAGTACATTTATCAAGTACAAAGCTTTTACTGAAACAATATCAGCAAAAAGAAAAGCAGAATCTGCACTCAGGCAACACACAAGGCTGCCTTAGGAATTTTTAGCTTGATACCAGGGAAAATATTACAAATACAATACAATTAAACATATGAGAAACACCAATCCGTAAAGAGAAAAATTTAACTTCATCCCAATCAGTAGCTGATGCCCCCTTTCCCATGAGAAATCTATTCCTTTTCTCAAACGGATCATCAGGGGGTCTGTATGGCTAATATTGTGGTGAAACCCCTCCTACAGTGTGATGTCAGGACCATGGTCCTGACAGTTTCCTGTGTGTGAACCCCCTTTCATTGTGGGAAATAGCTGTTTACAGTTGTTTCCAACAGCCTAAAAAGCAAGCAGCATCTCATTCCATTGACATCACCTGCCAGCAGTAAAAATGTCACCATGTGATAAATGTCAAAATGTAAATCAGGGAGAGGAAAGATTTTACAATGGGCAAACACTGACTAAATCATTTATACATTATTGTAAAAATGAAGCACTTTTTTATTACATTATCTTCACTGGAGTTCCTCTTGAACAGGTAATACCTTAATGTAAATGTACATATCTAGCAATGGAAGCCTCAGTTGCTCTAAAGAGAAGCAACTGCTACTACCATATTTCTAGCCTTATAAGATGCACCAAAAAAACACCCCCTTTTCTATGCATTTTTGCGCTGCGATCACGTAAACGTGCACGCGATTGCAAAAACGCATACGCAAATTGTTTTGCAATAATTCCAAAAATTGCAGGGATTCCCCCCCCCCCCCCCCCGCCCTTTTGGGTGTGAAAAAAGGCATCTTATAAGGCAAAAAAATATGGTAGTTGTCACTGGGTTTTATCTGAGCCCACAGATTTCCCCAACTCAGTGTTCCTCCATTGAGCACAGACACCAGTATTTCACTCTTTTTCAGCAGTGGAGAGGATGGCTATTGACCTAATTTGATTAACCCATTTAAAGAGAGGTAATTAAGCATCTATAGCAAACCATGGCAATTACAATCACAAATTATTTGTTAGTTGATTTAACTATACAGTGATATACATGTAGCCTAAATGCTCTGGGCAAATTTGTATCTAGCCTCCTGATCACCTCCACAATTCAAATTTCTTAACTGTCTGTCTCAATCTAATTGTGCTTCTGTCCATCCATATTTTATAAAAAATAATTTCATGTGAGGGAATGAGGTATGCTAAGATAAGTCTTAACCGTGCACTACATACGGTTATATTGTTGTTGCTGAGTGCTCAAACAAAAGTACTGTGTCCAATTCCCCCATGAACAGTAATCCTCAGGGCCGGATTTACCATAAGGCACTGTAGGCTTGTGCCTACAGGCGCCTGATGATGGAAAGGCAGCTCACTCCCCTTTCTGAGCGCCTCCTTCCTTCCTTCCCTAAGCAAAGTTCTGAGGTAGTAAACAAGAGATTACTTAACCTGGTCTCGGCATTCAAATGACAAGATCTCAGTTCAATCGGGGGCACCTCTAGCTACCTAATACTTGGGGACACCTCTAGCTACTTAATATTGAGGTCCCTTTAGCTACTTAATACTTGGGGGGCAGCAACTCTAGCTACTTAATATTGAGGGTACGCCTGACTTCCCAATACTAAGGGGCACCTGTACAATGGGCAAGGGATGTAAGGGAGAAGTGACAGCTGGGACAGCCAGCACACTTGCCGCTGCAGTTCAGTGGGGGTTTATAGATTCTTAGAGGGCAAAGCCTAAGGCAACAGGACATCTGTGCCTATAGGCTCCTCTGAGGTAAATCCGGGCCTGGTAATCCGACTGCATCAGTTATAATGACTGCATCAAACTGATGACTATATATTGTCTATTATTTATTTGTGTTGATTCCAGTTTATTGCAATGATTCTTGACAAAGGGATGCTATGTTGATGAAATGTTGTAATAAGTCTTTGATCAGACCCCACCAACAGAGAGCTCTGTTGGTGGGGAGAAAAGGAGGAGTGAGGGAATCACTGGGCTGTGTTGTGCGGCCCTGCAGCTTGGCATTTAAGCTGCAGTGGCCTACTTTGACAAAAATAGCCTGGTCTTTAGGGGGGGTTTAAGCCCATGGTCCTCAATAAACCAGTCGAGTGTTCCAGTGACCTCCATGTTTCCTCAGGTCATCTTTTCCCAAGTGGAGGAGAAATGGGAAATGCTGAAAAACAGTCATTTGTATTTGAAAGCCAAATAAAAGTAAACATGTATGAAAACACTTTTATTATTAGAATCTATTGTAATAATATATTCTAACAAATCAACACTATTTAACTTTATGGAGGAAAAAAGCGAGAAAGTATAAGAAGGAATATGAGTTTTCTTTTTAATGCCAGGCAATTTCAGTGGCATAAAGAACTTTAATGGCCCATCCTTTATTGCACCTTTGTAATTTCTGCTTAACAAGCACAATATTTATTTTGTGCAAGTAATGTATACTGTCTCGGGAATTGCATTAGCAAAATACAAACGGTGCTACCGAGGTGTGTATTCAGAGTAGAGACTGCACATTCTTTCACTGCAATAGTACAATAATACACCTAAATGTCTCCCTCTGGGATCCAGAAAAGCACCAGCACAGCACAATATGTCCAGTGGCCGAAGTAACATCAATTGGAAGCAGATGCAGAGACAGGCAATATAACATTCTGCTGCAACCCGTCTCATTCCTTAGAGTGCCTTAATGAAAAATTAAATATTAATTCATCAAGAAGGGTCGTGTCGCCAATTAAGATTCTCCTTTTGTTGTCACTGCAACGTTTAGTGTTATGAAGCTGAGATGGACAAATAAAATGTTTAAACACTTCCAGTATGGCATCTGTCCGATGTCTCTTTTAAAGGGAACGTTTAGTGATATAAATTATTATCGCTTTATTAAAGATTAGTATCACAATTTAAAAAACATAAGCAAATATTGTTTCCAGAAGAAGGTTAAATATCAAGTACCGAATGACAGCATATGATTTGTTTGGTGTTTTATCTGCTAGTTTGAATAGCAAACTTTGCTCAAGAAAGGCCGCACTCAGACGCAGCATGATGCACTTTTCTTGCTGCTAGGTAACCACACTAGGGAAAATGCGCAATTAACTTTTTCTCCTAGGAGATACATTTTTAGCTTCTCTTTAAAATAACTGTTCTGCACTTTGCAAAAGTAGGTGAAAAAAGTACTGTCAAAATGATTTGAGTATTTTCTTGCTTCCTGGTGGCGAGGCCTTATATTTACAAGGTGCGAAAATATCACCTAGAAGAAAACTCAGGAGAAAAAGTTAATTGCATATGGGCCATGGCGTCAAGCACTGATGTGTGGGGCTATAAACGCCGCCATTCGACTGCATTGATTTTCATTTGAAAGGCATTCGGTGTCTGACAGATAGAAGAAGACTGAACTGCACGACAAGCGCGCAGATGAGACTCCCATATGAAAGAGCCCTAAGAGACTTCTTAAAGTGTACCTATAAGGAAAAATACCACCCAATTTTGATTTTTACCTGAGTCCCCCCGCACCCCACCTCTACATTCCAGCCCTGGGAGCCCCCCCCCCCCCCCCCCCGTACTCCATTGATAAGGCCTTGTTGATGAAGCATTTTTTTTTCGCCGAACCCTAAACATCTCCTTGCTACTGCGCAGGCTGCATAGTGCGGTCCGTGCTCATTCCCATATGGGAGCGCGGCCGTGAGATTTCAGAGGGTCCCAGGGAGTAGCAGTGGTCGCAGGAGGACGTGGGAAGCCTCTGGAGGGTCCATAGGCATCCCTCTACCCAGGTAAGTATCTAACGTTTGCCTCTATTGAGCTCACAGGTTTGACTTAACTACTAAAGTAAAATAACACTTTCTTGTGCTCACAAATCCTAAACAAGTGGAGTTATAGGTAGAACACCAAACTAACTAGACCTGTATTTGCAGTTCATAGCTTATTTTTATTTCCAGTGTTTTTATATTTCTGTATATATAAAATCTTTCTTCTGTACTGCCTGAAATGTAATAATTTCAGAATGATAAGGAGCAACTCTATAAAAAGGCATCCATAAATTCCATACAGAGGCAGTTACCTACCACAACAGGTTTTTTGGTGACAACATTCTTTTTGTGTATGAATCATACAATATTCAATATCAATACAATATGTGTATGAATCATACCATATTCAAGACCAACAGATACAAAACATATTACCCTAATAACTAATATTGAATCGTATTAGGGGCAATTCCAGGCAGCTCTCTGAACTACTTGCTCTGCCCAATACACAGTACAGGTCGGGGTCAGTGGAATAAAACATCCAAATCTGTGAGGCTTCACCATCACCAAGAATAGCAACATCTCCAGGAGTGTTGCCCACTGGTGTCCAAAAGAATCAAAGTGCCACATTTGCTTGTATATGGCCAGCTTATGATCTGACCCTAGAAAGGCAAGTTTCACAGATGAGTGTGAGGTCAACCACTGCGGGCAGCAGGGTGGCGTAGTGGTTAGTACTCTCTTCCTCCAATGCTGGAACACCAGTTCAAATCCCAGCCAGGGCAGAGTTTGTAAGTTCTCCCGGTGACATACAGATAAGTTAAACCATTCCGTTTGCATGCCCCTGATGACGCAACAGCAAAACCAGTCGGGCTTACAGTGGTAGATAAGGACGGCAAGCCGGGGTTTTTGTGATACGCGAGATAACTTTGAAGGTCCCTGTCACAAGGGCCCGGAAGTGAGTACTGTGATTGTATTTAATCGTGGATGTGCAATAAATATGTTGTTTTACGCAATTACGCTTCGCCAAACTACGGCTTCGAAATCTAATATTCGCTTCATATGCATTTCGTAGACTACGCGTTAAAATATGCAATTAAGCGTAGTGCGAAGCATAGTGTATGCGGACGCTTATGCCCTTATGCGTAAAATTTTAAGCATTAATTCCTCTTTAAATGCTTATGCCAGGAACTCTCCTATGCGTATATTCCCCTTTCCAATGCGTAATTTTGTAAGCATACAATTGTACACGGAAAAATAGACGCGAGTAACTCATTCTTACTTCACTTCGCAATACACATGTTAACTACGCGTAGCGTGCATAAACTACACGTAACGGTACTTCGCTATGCGTGAATTCGTAAGGGTAGTTTTGAAACTTCCCCTACGAACTATAATGCGTAGATGCGAACTACGATGCGTAAATTCGCACTGGCGTAGTTTCTGCTCATCCCTGTTTTAGACCTTATAATTTGGATCTCTTCAGAAATTGGTAAGCCTGCACTTTGAAGGGTGTCAAATTGGCTCTAGACTATGATACATACACTACACAAGCCATGCATAGACATATGCCTATGGCAGGGATTAGATTGTGAGCTCCTCTGAGGGACAGTTAAGTAGCGAGACAATATACTCTGTACAGCGCTGCGGAAGATGTTGATGCTATATAAATACTAAATAATAATAACTTGTTCCATTCTGTGTCAGGTTAAAAGGCATCCTGCATTATCTGTGGAGTCAGCCCAAGCTGTGGTGAGCTGCAGCCAAATAAAAAAGCTACCTGACCATTAGAAACACTCCAAACTGGTTTATGCAGAAAGTAGTTCAAATATATCAGTAAATGTATGCTTATCGTGATGTTTCTAATAGAGAGATAAACTTTTTTCATTAATGGACAAGCATGTTTTAAAGAGGCAAACTGAAATGACTGCACAATCCTTCCTGATAACACTTAAAGGAGAACTCCACTTATTTTTATTGTATTGTACATTTACTATGCACCACATTTTTATTTACACATTTTAGAAAGTTTTTGACTTTCAAAAGTTATTAGCTGCAGAAGTTTTTAGCTGCACCAGATTGTAAGCCTCTTGCCAGCTGACCTCTCTGAATCAGTCTGAAGAAACATGGAGTAGCTGATTTTTTGCAATACAGCTCTAATGCCTAGTACACACCATGCAATTTACTGTCAGATAGATGGATCGAATCGATTGTTTCCGACAAGTCTGATCTGATTTCCGATGGTTTTTCTGATCAATTTTGTATAGAAGTGTTCAGAAAATCAATCAGAAAAATCAGATTGGATGATAGATTCGACCCCTTTATCTGACAAGAAATTGCATAGTATGTATCAGGCTTAAGGACACAGGTGTTATTTAAAGAGAACAAAATAAAGAATGCCCGAAGGAAGCTTGTCAATGATAAGCAAGCTTGAATAAGCAATGATGAACAAGGGGTGTGGAAAAACCCTTATTTTTCACCCTAACATAAACAGTGCTTTCAATAACTGAAATCCCATTTTCAGCAGTATGTCAGTCAGTCGTATTGTAAGGATCAGGCAATAGCGTAGTCAGGGACAGGCCGAGTCGAACACGTGTATCATACATATACAATAGATATTACTTCAATAATATTACTAGAATATTACGAATAAATTACAAGATATAACTAAAAAGTACAAGACTGACTGACTAGAGTACATATATATTGTGCGTCTACACAATATATTAATGTAACTCAAAATACAGCTAGCTAGGCCAAGAACCAGTGAACTGATTAGTATCAAGGCCAGTGAGCAACTTACTCACTTGGCCTAATATACCCAAGAGGTAAAGCAGACCCAGCCCCCAGGATGACAGCCCCTCCTGTCAGACACTCCTCCTCAGCCTGTAAAGGGTGCTCTGCCCCACACGCGCCCAACAGGGGGAACTGTGCGTGCGAGCCCCTAGTTGCACCGCTGGAGGGATGCCGGGGACACCTCCAGGGTACGTCGGAGGGATGCCGGGCATGCCCTGAGAAGACGCTTGAGCGGAAGTCCCACTGTCGGAGACGCCGCGGGACTCGCTGGAGGAAGGTAAGATTGTTACACATAGTCAGATCACACCGCGGGTGTCCTGAACCCAATGCACGGCAATTGAACAGTTACCATTGCGTGCAGAGTGGTGTAGAGCGATCCAAGAATCTGCAGCGTGCTGCAGATTCTTGCACAGGCCGCATCCGCACACATGCGCCCGCTGTCCTCTCCATACACTTCCGCATCGGGAGATGCGGAAGTGATGCGGATGCCAGCGGAAGTGATGCAATGTGGCTAGGTAGCCGCACTCGCATCACTTGTTAGTGGAAACGGGCCCTTATTGAGTTCTAGCTCTTCTCCTATTTTGACTGTTATGGATAGTGGCACCATCCACCTATCTGATATTAGTACCAAAATGATTTTAAAGGCTCGTACACACGCTTGACTAAAGTCAAGCATGTGTACAGCGGCCCCCGACCCCCAAGCGGTCTGACTGGCGGATCAACTCAGCCCTCGTGACTGCCAATCCCTTTGTCCATATCATTCCCCCACCCACCACGTGACATCAAACAAACGCCTCTTTGTGATCCCTCTGCCTCCTCGCATAGCAACACAGCGCTTCATCAGCTACACAGCTGACTTGCGTCAATGCAGCCCAGCGATGACGCCCGTCGGGGATCGGGTCCTGATCCCTGACGGGTGACATGCATCAAAGGTGTGCACGCACCTTAAAATGCAGATCATCCCAAGGTTTGTTGCAAGTTTAAAGAACGACTCCCGCGGATCTGTGTTCACATCTTTTAATAAATAGCTAAGGAAAAATAAAACACCACAGACTGGTTTTAAACATTTTTGGCAGTAATTTGAAAGTAGATGAGCTACCATAAATTTTAGCTTTATTAGGCTAGGTTTCCATTTGTGCGGCGGCATGCGTCTTGCGAGACGCGATGCCGGCACAGCTGTTGCCTCTCGCAGCCGAATCCCTCTAGCCGTGCTATGCACGGCTATGGGATTCGGACAGCTACGGACGAAATTATGCTGCAGGGCCTCAGATTTTTCCTTGGCCACGAATTCGGATGGCTCTTATAGACTTCTATAGGCTGCTGAAATCCATCCGAATTCGTGGGCGGGGAATCGGCCTGGATTCGCAGCAGTGGAAACCCGGCCTAGATAAAAGATCTGCCACATTATATATTCATGCAGCACAGACTTTGTATTCACACACTGCAGTAAAACAGAAGCAGCCCGGGATCTGCGTTTCACAAAACAGCCATGGATTAGCAGCAGTAGGCAACTCTGTCCTCTGAGTCACGGTATTAGCATTATTGCTGCTGACGAGGTCAGTTTTTTCTGCATCATAGAGAGCACTCCTAATAGCCACTAAATGAAATGTTTGATCACACTTCTGGAGTCTCTAAGAGAACAAAGGTACTTCACTTTCTGTCATTTAAGAAGGAGCCCTAGTGGATTACAGTGCATTTCAGTGTTTAAACTCTCTAATCTCTCCCATTATCTGGAGCTATAAACAGTTAAATTTGTCTATGTCTTTGGATCACTTCCCATCTGTAGCCTCTGCTGTCAGATCACGTGTGTCAGGGCTGGCGTGCCCGTTATTAGTAGCAGACGTTTACACACACTCTCTCTGTAGCCAGCTGCTTGACTCGAAGACTGGTTAGCAGAATATGGTGTGGCTCACACATAAAACTGTACATTTCTGTTCCAGTCCTGTCCTGTCAGTTTTGCATCAGTTTTACGTGTCAGGATTGAAACTTTAACCTTTTTTTTGTGTGTGAACATGAGTCATACAAAAATGTTACAAAACAGATGCAAAACTGACAGGACTGGACTGGAAATGCACACCTTTTATGTGTGAACCAAGTCATAGACAACTCACATAAAACTGATGCAAAACTGACAGGACAGGACTGGAATGGAAATGTACAAATTCGTGTGTAAACACTTCCCTAGAAACACATACAAAACTGATGCACACTGTCAAAACACTGACAGGATAGGACTGGAAGGGTACTGTACACGTTCTATGTGTGAACCCAGCCTTATAGCTGCAAAGACATGGCTGTTACATTCCAGTTACATAAACGTTCTAATCATATTCAAACTGACCTTATGCAATGCAGGAGCCATCACTGGTAGCAGGAAGCCATTGTAAATATAGTCCACAAGCTGAGCACGTATTAGCGGATGAGCTACCTGAAAAAAGAAAGATTTGTGTTGAATGTAATTTTCTTCTATCATTAAATAAGTGATATGAATTTCTGTGTGTCCTCTGCTTTTGTAAACTAATACAGCTCATTGAGTGCAAAAACCACAAACTATCGTCACCTACATTTGTTATCCTTCCCTGTGCATCCAGAAAGATTATAATTATCAGGCCTACTCTGCAGAGATGCCCTAACTTCTTACATACAATTGTGACCTGAGAATGGATATGTTTTGATAGTAGCTTGTCCAACAGTCTGTTGCTACTACTGTGCTTTATATTGAGCTATAAGCTACTACTTTTATACTTTCCTATCTTCTGCATTTAGGGAACACAGTTTCCTTGCCTGTTTTGTTTTTTGGTTTTTATATAGAAGATCAAAATATTATTTGTTGGCTGTAGCTACCCTTGACCGTTATTGCTGCTTACTGCATAAAGCTAATTTCTGTTAAATCTTATCTAATATCTACTAGTGCAAGGTGGTAGTCTAGACCAGCTAAATAATCAATATCTGTAAGATATTGATTGTTTACCTGATGCACTTCAGATTGAACAATTCATGCTTGGCTTAAAGAGGACCTAAACTCAGATCTTCCTCTCTGCTCTAAAAGATACACAACAGCATAATAACCTTTTCATTAAAAAACATTACTTTGTTAGAGCTGATACAAATACTGAAATAAATCTGCACCGTTTCTACTTCCTGCTTTCATGATAGCAGACATATTGTTAACATCCTGTGCTTTCAAATTAGCTTATCTGCCTTTTCTGCCAGGGCAGTCAGGTGACACAGGGGAGAGATCACATTACAACTAATGATTAGACACAGATGAGGGGGGATTACCATGACTAAACTCCTTAAAAACATACTGGGTGCATTTCTCTACGTTTTCCTTCTGTCCTGTGACAGAGTTCAGGTCCACTTTAACACACAAACATGCAAGACTTGGTTAGCGACTAATTATACGTGGAAGAACATTATGGCCAAGAAGGAAGGGATGTATGCTGTCACCTTGATTTATATGTTTGGCATCACTAGAAATAAATTAAAAAAAACACATCCCGAGGATTACTGTATTCCGGCATGATAGCAGATCCTTAGACAGGAGAGCTTTGGTTTTTGCACTAGTGTTAAGTGGCACATGTCTAATCTTGGATATGCCATTGGTACACCTTGAGGAAAGCTTTGGTTTTTGCACTAGTATTAAAGAGGATCCAAACCGAACATTTTTTTAATTCAAAATATTTAGTTGCACCCCTCTGACACATACAAAGATAAATAAACACTCCTTCAAGCCTATGAGCATTTTAGTGCATGCTTTTCACCCATCTCTTTTCATAGCTAGGGTTATACAGGTGGCAGCCATTAGCAATTCCTCCATTGCCGGACACCGCCTACTCCACCAGTCTGCCGAATTCTGTCCTGGAAATATGAAAGGAAGGGAGAGGTTCCTCCAATAAATGTAAAATATTTTATATTTGTCATCATGCAGCTGAAAAAAGGCTGCTATTTATTATTATAATTTAGAAAATAGATTTTATTTCTGAAACCTTGCATTTTTAATTTGGGTCCACTTAAAGTGGTACATGTCTAATCTTGGATATGCCATTGGTACACCTTGAGGAGAGCTTTGGTTTTTGCACTAGTGTTAAGTGGTACATGCCTAATCTTGGATATGCCATTGGTACCTCTTGATGATGTCACCACACAAGCCAACCCCAGACAACTGAGGCTCATTTACTAAAGCTATGGGAGAACCTAATTAAAGTAATTCAGCAAACATAGAGTGGATTTCTCTTAAAAAAGTAAAACCGTTAACTGGATCATATCAAACCACAGTGAAGACTGCTGACAGACTAGTGAATGGGTGTATGTGATTCTGCAGTCATGCATTAACACCTACAGAAAGTAATTCTAGACAGCTTTGATTTATTAAAAGAAATGAAAATTCTACTTGCACCAACTGCAGTCACACAACAACTTCTAAACCACTACTCTTTCAGCAATCCTCCCTTTTTTGATATGACCTAGGAAAGGGCAGTAAACGCTTGACACCTAATGGCTAGATTAAAAAAAAAAAAAAAAAGTCCAGGTTTTCACGTATCCATCATGTTCTCCAGTGTATCTTAAGTATATAGGTTCAGAGTGAATTTATTTTGAACCACTGAATAAATTGGGGTAGATATGTATACGTGTGTGTGTGTGTGTGTGTGTGTGTGTGTGTGTGTGTGTGTGTGTGTGTGTGTGTGTGTGTGTGTGTGTGTGTGTGTGTGTGTGTGCACTTGCGCGCACTTTCTAATGCACCCATTAGTGTTAAAGTTGCATTTCTGAAGCAGTGGGACAAGCACAACCCTAAGGTCCCTTTTACACTTAATCAGTTGGTATGCGTTAGTGTGTGTTAATATGCATTAGTGTGCGTTGGTATGTGTATTTTCCATAGCAGTGCATTGGGAAGAAGATTTCAGTTAAAACGCGTTAAGTGTAAAAGAGGCCATAGGAAAACATGGGCATTACTTTGAAAATCAGTTGTCTTTCAGCTATAGCTTAAAGCAACTGATTAAGTGTAAAAGGACCCTTAGTTCATGTCCTGCACTTCATTCTATCAGGATGTATAGAATGTGTCCGCATTGTCCTTGTGTTAGCACATATGTCTATTTCTGGGCTGCAAATTGTGGCAATTAATTATAAAGCTAATAATGTTGCACAGAATGTCTCAGTATCTTGTCTCCTATATAAATATATCTGAAAGAGATGTATGGTGTATTATATTGTAGGTCAACATAAATGATGTCAATATTTTTAGGACGTCTTAGCAGGGCCGGATTACCGACCAGGCAACAAAAGCAGTAGCTTGGGGCCCCATTCAGAGTCAAAGGGGCCCCATCAGCACATAAACCAGCTCTCGCCATCCTGTCAGCGGTGGCTGGATGGTATAATGGTTAAAGGGACTCTGAGCAGTGCAGTAACTATGGAAAGTTGCATATCATTTTAAAGCTCTCTTTCTCCTCTTTCCAATGATATATAAACGGCCGCTCTATGCCTTTTAGTTTTTGCTATATTCGCGATCGAAATTGCTGCCACAGGACGACTTTTCTCCAAAGTCGGCAGCTCGATTCAGCACAATGCAATGAAATATAAGGAACCCAGGGGGATACAATTACAAACATCATGCTGGTAGGTGTGAGGATGTAATTAATTAGTTGTGGGTATGCTTAAAGGCATACCCACAGGCACTGCTCGGAGTCCCTTTAAGGGCTCTGCGTCTGACACAGGAGACCAGGGTTCGAATCTCGGCTCTGCCTGTTCAGTAAGCCAGCACCTATTCAGTAGGAGACCTTAGGCAAGTCTCTCTAACACTGCTACTGCCTATAGGGCGCGTCCTAGTGGCTGCGGCTCTGGCGCTTTGAGTCCGCCAGGAGAAAAGCGCAATATAAATGTTATTTGTCTTGTCAAATGATGCCGTGCACTGCTGATTGTCTTCAGAGCCAGGCTCTCCTCCTAGGTCCCCCTCCTGCTACTGTGCGCTCTGCCGCTGCCCACTCCGCCCTCCCTTCCCACAGAGAACCACACCTGCAGCAAGAATGATAGCAGCAGATGGCAAACGCTCACTCACCTATCCATGATCCAAGCGATAGAGATCCCGTCATCTGAAACCCATCTGTCTCTTCTACAGTGCAGCCGCTCGCTCTGAACTTCCTGATTCTCAGATCAGACATGAAGTAGGAAGTAGTAATAGTAGTAGTAACAGAGCGGCAGCACTCTAGAGGATACAGATGGGCCCCGGATGACGGGACCTCTATTGCTTGGATCGTAATAGGTGAATGTGAGTCATCTCGTGCTGTCATTCTCCCCCCCTGCGGCTGCGTTCTCTGCTGGACTATCGTATTCACTGGGATGGAGGCTGCATGGTGGCTGTCTAGTTTGGGAGGAAATTGGTTGTTCAGTGGCGGGGGTGGTTATGTAATTCTGTCTGGGGAACGGCTTCCGGTTTAGGGGTGTCCAGAGCTTTCTGCTATTGCCAGCTGGAGATGCAGGGGGAAAGTGCTGCTGCTGTGATATCTGGCGCCCTCTTCACAGGGGTGCCCCAGCCCCTGAGTGCAAATGTCCCAGCCATTCATCTCTCGTTCTGCATTTTGCCGCTGCTATTCCCTGCATTGTGCAACCACAAAGGAAGCGGGCTGTTGCCCATAGCAACCAGTAGCTCGGCTGCCCCGGTGTGTGTGGCATGTTGCTGTGCAGCTGCATCTTCTGATTCTATTACGACATGATGGGGGGCCCAAATCAGTTACTTTGCTTAGGGCCCCATGTAGCCTTAATCCGGCTCTGCGTCTTAGGAATATTTTCATGTGTATAGAGTCATGCATTGATTCACCAATGTCACACATAGCAGCCATAGTGCGATGTGCTGAGTCCCTGAAGACACCAGTGTATACCTCTCTATCTATTTCTTTATCATTTATCAGCTTTCCGTATTGATGTGGATTTGGAATCCAGATTTCTGTCTACTCCCTTATACTTTCTGTTCACTCCCCCATACCTCCAGTTCTCTTTCTTATACCTGCTCTTAGAAATCTCTCACATTTAATATTTGCTGGTCAAGTTGAATTTCAGTTTTGGTTCTTCGCTGTTATTGTAAGGAGCAAACCTGTTCTATGCTTTATATGGGTTCACATACCCCAACCTTGTACCAAGTATGAGTATTGCTGAGCACAAACAGTTGAGGGTGAATTACATCCAACATTTGCAGACAGATAAAGGGAACATGATGTGAGAGTGATATGTAGGCTGCCATATTTATTTCCTTGTAAACAATGCCAGTTGCCTGGCAGCTCTGTTGATCTTGTGGCTTAAGTAGTGTCTGAGTCAAAATTCTGGAACAAGCATATGGCTATTCCTGTAAAACCTGAGTCACCAGAGTCAGAGTACCTGATCTACTGCATGCTTGCTCACAGTCTATGGCTAAACGTATTACAGACACAGGATCAGCAACCGGACTGTCAGGCAACAGGTATTGTTTACAAGGAAATAAATATGGTAACCCCCATATCCCTCTCACCTCTGGTTGCCTTTAAAATGAAGTCATTTGCTTGCTATAACTGGGTATGGAACAATACATAGTTGGACATAAACGTTTGTGGAAATTTCATTTGGTTGTGGCTTGTTTGAATGTTAAAGTGTTTCTGAACTCCGCTGGCATCTTTCATTACATTTGTAGTAAAATGTGGTAGTTCTATATTGCGTGTATTTTCAGAACAATGCAAAGAATGTGACGCTAATGACACATAAAAGACTATAACTCATTCTCCAGTTATTAGTAGCTGGTACATTTATTTTTGGTTTTGCATCAAGCCCATATACTACACTAAGGGCCCGTTCTCATTGGGGTGATTACCACTAATCGCCAAATCGCTGTCGATCGCTAGCGCAATTCTAACTATATGGCACTGCAGTGATCTCACTGCCACGATTTCTGCCGATCACCGGTGATTCGCGATTAGCGGCAATCTCAAAATTCATTACATGCCGCATTTTTCCATGATTCTAGAGCGATTGCGATTAGAATACTAAAAAGCGCTAATTGCGATTGCTCAAAGATCACAAGAGTGTACAGGGATTTTACCGTGTTAATCATGGTAAAATCACCAACACAAAACGCTAGCGCTAATTGCTAGCATTTTGCGATTACACAAGTGAGAACGGGCCCTTACATCAAGAGTTCAGTGTAGGATAGGAATCTCCGATACTGCCAGATAAATAGCTAATCACAGAACTAGATGCCAGAGGATTGGGAGAATTAGTCTCAAGACACAACTTCTAAGTATGCCCTAATCCAGGCTTCTGTTATAATACAGATTCTAGCGCATTCTAGTGCTGGAACTGTCAAGTTTATATGGGGTTTATATGGGGTTGTACTGGCCTGAAGTATTAGGCTACGTTTCCACTAGGGCGGATCTCCGTATCTGAAACACGTGCTGATGGGTACCGGTGCTATGGGGATCCGCATGTATGATGCGAAACATGTAGGAGGCACTCTGATTTTTTCCCCGCACACGAATTTCAGATGCAGCCTATTGATTACAATGAGCTGTAATATCGCATCCGAAACAGCAAGAAATTGCAATAGTGGAAACACAGCCTAAAAGCCCATACTCACCACGCAATTTTCCCGACTATTTTTCCAACAACCGGCAAATTTTTTGGTGCAGGCGGGTGATCACAAGAACGATGTTTAGCTGTGTTCGGCAATAATGATCGTCATGGCAGATCGGATCTTTAAGATCCATGACAACTCCACGCAAAGTACAGCAGTCACTTGACTTCCCATTTGCGCCCATCGTGTGCCGTTGTGTGACATCGCGTATACCCACCGGCCATTATATTGATCGCTGTCAGTGGGATATCACTGGATCCATCTTCCTCGTTTGGGTGGTATTTAGCTTTACACAGTGCTATGTTATGCATAATAAACTGTAGGCACTGCCTGGGGAAACTAATTTCCGTCCTGTGGTATGAATATTACAGCTACCTTCAAATGTTCTCAGCGCATAAGGAAGCCTGGCAATAAATAAAATAGGCTTAGCTTTTTAAACAATACATTTTTCATGCAGAAAATACTTACGTTAATTATCTTATACCGGCGCTGGGCTGGGATGCAATTATATTTTTACACAATCAACATAATTAAAAAACAACAAAACACCAAACAATATTAGTGATGTGTCGTCCTGCAGGGAAATGTAACTGATGGGCTGCTCTTCCCAGTTACATCTATGATAGTGTATCATAGATGTATTTTATGTTAATTCTATAGTGTGTTAGTTACAAAGCAAGTTTACTAACCTGTATGACTGCATTGCAGAATTCAAGGGAATTCATGAACTGTATGAGGGTGGGGACTTGCAGCCAATCATCCTTTAGCAGACAATGCCACTCTTCGCCTTTGTCATCCAGTCTGGTGGGCAATGATGAGTAGAGACCACTCAGTCCTGTTGCTAGTACCTGTAAAAGGAGGAATAGTAAAGTAAGCCATTCCATTTGGAATTAGGTATACTCTGAAACAGTTTGAACATTTTTGAATCTTATATTGTCATATTTTTAATTATTATATTTCTAGTGTAGTTTTCATCCACTAGAGAAAACCCATGTGTAGCATATGTCAAACAGAGAAGCATTAGTGCATGCTGAAATGATGACAGGAGCAAAGAGCAAAGTACGTGGGCAGTACATAGAGAACATATCAGTATTCAGTGGGGTAGCTAGGAATTATGGGCCACATAGTAACATTTGGGGTACTTATAACTAGGCACTCTTGATCAATGCCACCTGCCCCTACCCTGTGGATATGAGCTGACTGGGCAATTTACAATCCTGTGCAATGAACACAGTGTATAGTCCTTGGGCTAAGAGACAAAGTCAGAGGGTGGAGAAACAAAGTAAAGTTATCAGTGAACACATCTGGTACAACCTGGGCCCCATAGCAGTTGCTATGGCTATTGCTACTTCCCTGTCAGTACTCAATCTTGACAACCAGCTGTAATTTCCTGTACCAAATATAACCTATATCAAATATGGCTGTATGTGGGATGGTGTTAATCATGGAGGGAATCTAAAGACATAACAACAAATTTGTTTAGGTGATACCTTTGATGACTAAACTGTACAATATTTCCTTGCAAGCTTTTGAAACTTACGTTTTTTCTTCATGCATGTTACAGAACTGGATCAGAACTACTTATCTCTATCCAGTTCTGTATCATGTCTGAGGAGAAACTTAAAGTGCCTGGACTGAGTCTTAACCACTTGCCGACCGCACGCTTATACCGTGCGTCGGCAAAGTGGCAGCTGCAGGACCAGCGACGCAGTATTGCGTCGCCAGCTGCAGCCTAATTAATCAGGAAGCAGCCGCTCGTACGAGCGGCTGCTTCCTGTCAATTCACGGCGGGGGGCTCCGGGAATAGCCTGCGGGCCGCCGATGGCGGCTCGCAGGCTAAATGTAAACACAAGCGGAAATAATCCGCTTTGTTTACATTTGTACGGCGCTGCTGCGCAGCAGCGCCGTAAGGCAGATCGGCGATCCCCGGCCAATCAGCGGCCGGGGATCGCCGCCATGTGACAGGAGACGTCCTGTCACTGGCTGCACAGGACGGATAGCATCCTGTGCAGCCCAGATCTCCCGGGGGTGGCAGGTAGGAGAGGGAGAGGGAGGATTTCGCCGCGGAGGGGGGCTTTGAGGTGCCCCCCCCCCGCAAAATGCCAGCCAGGAGGAGCGATCAGACCCCCCCTGCACATCATCCCCCTAGTGGGGAAAAAAGGGGGGCGATCTGATCGCTCTGAGTGCCCTTTGATCTGTGCTGGGGGCTGCAGAGCCCACCCAGCACAGATCACGTAAAACAGCGCTGGTCCTTAAGGGGGGGTAAAGGGTGGGTCCTCAAGTGGTTAAAGGGATCCAAGCAGCTCTTGGCTTCAAATAGCTGCAAGGGCTGCCATTGTTCAGAAGCTCAACCCCTGCTGTTTTACAATTAGCATTGTCCAGGCTAGGTGTGAAATTCTTCAACTGTAACTGATGTTTTCTGTTTGAAGTACAATGGGGGTTTGTTTGTGGTCAATTAAGTCTAAAGAGGTGATTTCTTATCTGTGTTCCACAATCTCATGCTCAGCGACCACAGGTCCTTTTTCCGACGGACAAAGTGGCTATTTTAACCCTTAGATGTAAAAAAATGAAGTAAAATTAAAGTTTTCTTTAATAATAAACCACATTTTTAGAATGCATTTTTAATTTGCTATAGAGCTGCCCTGGGTGTTAAAAATGATGCTCGGTTCACTTTAAGCCCCATACACACGCTCAACAGCGGTCTTTTATGCAGCACAATTGTTGAACAACTAAAAAAAAGTATTTTGCTATTGTTCAAACAGCTGATAAAACTGATAAGAAGTCAATCCAACTGTTGGATTGACTTCTTATCAGTCTTATCAGCTGTTTGAACAATAGCAAAATACTTTTTTTTAGTTGATTCATTTTGTTTCACAACAAAAGTTGTACAACAATTGTGCTGCATAAAAGACCGCTGTTGAACGTGTGTATGGAGCTTAACACTGCAAACATTTGTTCCCCCGAGTTATACCTGCTTCGTGGCATAAGTACATTTGCTTATCATCTTGCTGAAGCCATGTACAGACACTTGATCACTGTCCAAAATGATAATTAATAATCATTCAAATGGCGGTTTCAGTATGACCATTGTACAGACACACTACTTGGCTCTAAGAAGTGGCCTTTTCTGTTATATGGAGAGAGTAGTGGGAGGGCAAAAAGAAGATGCCCTGTTGTGGGAACTGCAATAGAAGTAATCTACGGGGCATAACAATATACCCTGCGAACCCTGCAGTGAAGGGGGGGCTGGTTTTGTGGTGCAGAGCAGCATGGCAACAAAACATCATAATGCAGTGGGACAGGTTCTCTTCAGTGCAGCCACAATGCAACCAATCCCATAGTGGCTCGCAGTGTGGGGGGGGGGGGGGGAATTTTGTGAGCTACACATTAGAAAAACCCTGGGCCCCACTGCGAGACGTTGGATGTCTCAAACCCCCCCCCCCCCCCGAACAATTGCGAAGAGAACAGAAAGCTTTTTCTCCCTGTGCCCAGACTTCTCAAGCATCACTACAGGACACAGCACTTGGGGAGGGGTAGAAAGGCTGGGGGTAGAACAACGCTGTACAAAAGACCCTCCTAAACACTGAATAGGTACTGTCTACAAATCCTTATCTGCAAAACTTTGTATGATCCCTTATCAGTGGCTGAGCAGATGCAGTCATTAGAAAAATTGTGCAGAGAACCTTACGTTTTTTTTTCTCCTTGCCCTTACAAGACAAGACAAAGACAAATAACATTTATATTGTGCTTTTCTCCTTGCGGACTCAAAGCGCCAGAGCAGAGCAGCAGCCACTAGGGTGCGCTCTATTGGCAGTAGCAGTGTAAGGGAGACTTTCCAAAGGTCTCCTACTGAATTAGTGCTGGCTTACTGAACAGGCAGAGCCGAGATTCGAACCCTGGTCTCCTGTGTCAGAGGCAGAGCCCTTAACCATTACACCATCAGCCAACTGCCCTTAGTTGTCAGTCTCTCAGGACGGGGCCCCCTGTGGCTCCTAGGCCCCCCTGCAGCTGCATCCCTTGCAGGGTCTATTTGTACGCCCCTGTTCGTGGCAGTACCATGATGGGGGAAAGTCCAAATTTTGTGGGGAGGAGGATAGTTAAATGACACCCCTGGTCATCCAATATGGCACAGAGGAGATCAGTATCAGCGGTGACACCTGTATTCATGCTAGATTTCCCACTGAGGTAATAACAAATAATCATCTTCGGCAACATTAATCTAGCTATATACAGCTTCATACTTAGCGGTACCAATCCCAAGAAATTGTTGGTGTAGAAGTTGGTCAATCAAGAAAAACTTTTGTTCCACTTTAATAAATCTGTCTATCCATCTATGCGTGTGTATGAAGACAGGCTACGTCCACTTGCATTAGCTCAGGTCCATTTGATGCACGAATGATTGAGGCACGAATGATTGATCTAGAGCTGTTTTTATACTTCCATTCTATTCTACCATTGCAGAGAGTAAATTTAGAGCAATCTGCTGCTATTCTGAAATACACACTAAAAGTATATCTTTTATTATATCTTTTAACAGAATAAAAATATATATGATACATTGCTTCTAACTCCATTTGGGACCATTTTCTACATTGACTCGTGCTGTAAATTAGAAAAAGACACAGCTGTGTGTTCCTGCCTGCAAATGCAGCTGCATCATGCTATCATTAACAGCAGCGTCTTTTCTTTGTATATTTAAACATTTTTCTGTAAATGTTCGGTAATTGGCTTAATGGTTACTGAGGTTTACCTTTCAGGATGGCAAAGCTTTCACCATTAGCCTCTACTGTATTAGCTTAGTGCACAACTGCTCAACCTCACTTATATAGGAGCACAATTATAATTTCTTTCCATTTATTTTGGGAGCACAGCTGTGCATTGTTCTGTGATTCCAAAAATAAGCACTATACAGAACAATGCACCAAAAGAAACAGCAAACGTCTTCATTTGGAAACCTGGAGACTTAATTAAAGGCCATTTTGATTCAAATCATAGATAATGCATGTCTGCCTTAATTGGGCCCAGGGATGACATGAAGGAATCACTACTTTGATGAATCAGCAAGTACATCAACTCTCAGCTAAGATTTACACACACGCTCCTCTCCAGACACATATGCTTCCCTAGAACCATGTTATAAGCACACAACAGTAGAGCATGCTTTTTTTGTGCCCCACAGACTGTCAGTGTTACAAGCTACAATCTTCTCAGATTGATTAAGTCTGTGCCTGCCTCCTTGCAGCCTGAACAGCAGGATAATCCAATACAAAGAGCAACAATCACATTGACAGCCAGAGCCATATTAAGACTACACAGGGCTCCAAGCAGAGCAATACATTTAGGGGCCCCCTCTTCAGCCACCCTGTTGAAAGGATGTCCCCCTAGTATAGGTGACTGGATGTCCCTGCAGTATAGTTAGCCAGATGTCCCCCTACTATAGGTAGTAGCCAGATGTCCCCCAGAATAGATAGTGAGACAGCCCCCAAGTAAAGGTAGCCAGATATTACCCCAGTGTAGGAAGCCAAGTGACCCCCCACACTATAGGTAGCCAGATGACTCCCCAGTATATATAGTTGTCACCCCCCCAGTATAAGTTGCCTGATGACCCCCACACCCCCCCCCCACCCAGGCAGCCCACTATTTCCACAGTAAAGGTAGCCTGATGACCCCCCCTTTACAGGTAGCCAGGTGTCCCCCCACCCAGGCAGATAACTATTTCCACAGTATAGGTAGCCAGATACCCCTTCAGTATGGATAGCCAGAGGATCCCTCCAGTGGAGGTACCCAGATACAAATTTCTCCCAGCCAGTGTCTCACGGGTGGGTCACATGATAAGAGACCCTGGCTGCTGCCATGGAGAGCAGATACTAAGAAGCACAAAGATGCAGCAGGGGAACCTGGAGAGGTAATAGACACTTTGCTCCCCTCTGCTCACACTCTGCGAATTGCATCTTTTTTTATGCCAGGTAATGTCACAACGTGTCAAACTAACAAGATTCATGTCTGAGCATGGCTGTGGCCACACTCAGATAAAACGAAGGTTAATTAGCTCAGCAATGATGGGAACCAATGGTAAACATCACAACCAGAACTCTAGACTGGGAGCACACTTGTCTGTGTTTTCTGCCCAGGAAAACTGAGAACAAATGTAAATCAATGGCGGGCCAGTGCACACTTCAAGGTGTTTTTCCTATACAGAAAAAAACCTGACAGAAGTGAAGCAAAGTGTGGATTTTCTTTTCTATATTAATCAAAGTACCTTCTGTGAAAAAAATGCCTGCATTTTCCCACATACAGTGCTGGGATCATTGTGTTATGCGATGATAAGCAATGTAAGCAAGCCAAAAAGAGAGAAAGAGAGACTGCAGTAGATGTGGAAAAAAATGAAACATTATTTAAGCAGTGATTGACACAAATGATAGCCAGTTTACTGTCAGCATAAGCACATGGTAGCAGCTTATACTAGCATTCGTGAGGATGTGAGGTGACATGCCAGTATTATAGAATGAGAATAATATCCGTATATTGCATTACTATTCAGAGCTTAATGTCAAGCACATTTAAATATGTATAATAACAGTTTAATGGCAAATTACAAGCAACAGGGAAAAAACTGTACTAATGAATTGTATCAACTGAGATAAATTAGGGCAAAAACCTTATTTAATGCCTCAATGAATTCTTCTTTAATCATTTTCCCAGGTAGATTTTAGCATGATTTAAATTAATATGGAGCCAGTGAGGTGTATGTCTGTTCTTCATCGCATAACACAATGATCCCAGCACTTAACACTTTAAATGAACTGGGGTTGTATCTAGGTCCTAAATGAATCTTACAATCACCAAATAGACCAAATGACCCTTGTCATTTAAAGGAATAATATCGATTCACATATTATTTTCAATTGACACAGGATTGGTTTGGGAAGTGCTGCTAAGTACTGCTGTATACATTTTAGTAGCAACTTCTTTTGTTTACTGTTAGCAAAATACATTTAAACTTTACCGACGCCAATACTGATGCTGACTGAGCCATGAGGAGAGGGGAAATTCCCCTCACACTTGATCAGTTAACTCTGTGTGTAACTGTGTGTGACAGAGAGAGACAGGACACAGGAGCTGCAGCTGTTGGGAGCTCTGTTTCTGACTGAAGGGGATGAAGAGAGCAGAGGAAATGAAACTAATTCTCACAGCTTTTTCATACTGTTTTTGTTTTCAGAGTTTGATATGTTTGATATTTGCTTTCTGTAGTCTGATATGCAACTCTGGCTGTGCATTGAAGCAGACACCCCTTCTGCAATTGATTTGTCCCAATATAGCTAAATCCTACCCTCAATAAATTACAGTTTTTGCCTCTGATATTTAACATGAAAAGTAAGAAAATGTTTACACAGCTACTTAGACATTATTTGCACACTGTCATTTTAGAACACTTGGGTATCGATAGTATTCCTTTAATCACTTTGACTGACATGACTGTACAAATGTACTGTAGATACTACTAAAAGTAGTCCTGTCTAGTCAAGAGAAAATTTTATTATATCTCCAGACTCAGATTCTTATTACGTTACTTTTTCTGTGGTTGATAACCCACAACAAAAACTCCACAATAATTACTCATAAAGAAAGTCACATAGGCCCATATGCAATTAACTTTTTCTCCATAGTTTACTCTTATGAGATCATTTTCATTTTCTCTTTAAAATATCTTCTCAGAATTTTACAATTGAGAAAGTACCCAACTAGGTGAAAAAGTACTATCAACATTATTTGGAGTATTTTCTTGCCTGCTGGTGGATGAAAGGGCAGTATATTGACAAGGGCCCATATGCAATTCACTTTTTACTCCTGAGTTTAGTCCTAAGTGATATTTTCAAACTTGTCAATAAAATGCCTTTTAAATCACCAGCAAGTTAGAACATATTTAGAATAGTTTTGATAGTACCTTTCCACCTACTTTGTTGGTACTGTTTCAATTGTAAAGTGCTGAAAAGTTATTCTAAATAAAGGATGACAAATTATCTCCTAGGGGAAAACTCAGGAGAAATTGGAATTGCATATTGTCCAAAGTCTGAAAATATCACCTAGGAGAAAACTTTGGAGAAAAAGAGAACTGCATATGGGCCATATAGTTAATGTGCATCCTGGCATTCCTGTCAAGGGGGAGTATACGCATACATGCAATTTCAATCAACCTCCTTCCCTTCACCTTCATATTTCATGTGGATCAGGTATAACTAGAAATCATAGGGCCTCCCTGCATAACTTGATATGACCCCTCTTCCTGCATTGAATTCCTGCATTACCACCACCCCACCATCACCATCACCACCATATGGAGGCCCCCAGGGTCAACAGGGCTAGTGCAGCCATCATAACCTCCTCT
Source organism: Hyperolius riggenbachi (assembly GCF_040937935.1). Lineage (NCBI taxonomy): Eukaryota > Metazoa > Chordata > Amphibia > Anura > Hyperoliidae > Hyperolius > Hyperolius riggenbachi. The sequence goes on from NC_090646.1 coordinate 185,488,748, forward strand.
ACGATAACAAGTGTGGTCAGTCACCTCAACTCCCCACTCCTCTGCATAGCCCCCCAAAGCAAATATGCCCACAGCAAACAATAGCCAAGACATCATTTGGCTATTGTTTGCTGCAATACTAAAGTAAATGTGCACCTCTGCACCCTGTGCGGAGAATGGTGCAGTCCTAATCGGAGCTTCCTGGGAATGGCAACGCAATCTTAGAGGGCAACTGCACATGGCTCCAAAACCAGATGTTTTCATCAGCTGTTTCAGAGACTGAAAGCTTTACTGTGCATGTGCATGAGTAGCGTGGCGCTAGCATGATGAGGGGAAATGGTTACATTATAATGTTTAGGGGATGACAACAATCTAGAGCATACCAACATCACAGGGGCTATTAGGGTGCCACAAGAGTACAAGGTAGGGCCCTATTAGAGGGAGAGAAGAAGTCAGGCCTTCCCCCACCCCCTTCCCTAAAGCCACTTCCCTGGTAGTTACACTATACACTGTGAAACAAGCTCAATGTTATCTGTCACTAAGATGCTAGAAACTGCATCAACTGGTTGCTGTGGAAGACAGTGGGGCAGATTTATCAAAATCAGTGCAAGGCGAATTGGAGCAAACTGAGTGCAAAACAGGTGCAAAAGTGGGGCAGATGTGTACCAGCTCAAGGATTGCTCCCTCTGAGCATCTGTTCCAGCTTTGCTCCCAGTTTGCTCTAGTTTTCCATGCATTGGCTTAGATAAACCTGTCCCAGTGAGCCTCAGTTCCACAGATATCCATAGGTATGAGCTGTGCGTGTAATGGAAAGAGACCGAGTTTTGCAAAATTGTATCTAGGAGTATAATCCCCTCTGACAGTATTATCAGCGGAGCATTACCTCTGAGACTTATTGCACTGAGCAGCCATTGTGAAGAATTGTGTTTTGCAGATGAAAAGCCAGAGATAAAGTATGAAACTCCCTCTGGCGAGATCATTTTATTTCCTTTGGACTAGACAGGACTAATATTAATAATATTTACATCATACATTCAGAGTTTTTTTTATATTTAACCCTAACAATTTTCTTGTATATTAGATATATCTATTATCTGTTAGTCTTTACCCTATGGGAGATTTTATAAAAATGTATTTTTCTGTTGTCTAGATCTGAATTAAATCAGTTTATACTTGCAGAAAGCAGAAACATTTTGCACTAAATGACTGATAGTCATTATCTTGCATCTGGAAAAAAAGTATTTTCCTTTGTGAGCCTTCTTAGTGTAGAGTGATTTGTAGTTGGTAGCTGTCCACATCTTGTGAGGAGAACTGATGACCGGGGACACCTCTGCAGTAAGTCGTCAGGCAGTGATGTCTTCGCATCAGGTGCCCCACACTCACAGCCTGTATCGTGTAGGACACCACAGGCTGCTCCAGCAAATGAGTCATCTGAGGTCTTTCTCACAGCAGAGACTTTACAGCTCCACAGCCAGCTACAAATAGAAACACGCACTGCTTCTTCCTCCTCACACCTTCAGCTAGGCACACATGCCATCTCTGGCACTACACTGTGATAAGGAATGCGACTGTAATACTGCAATAAGCTGGTTTTAAAGTACTTTTTAACTGAACATAGTGAGGATAAAAGAGAAGAAAGAACAGACAAGTTAACACATCAGGGAACATCAAGTGCGCTTTTCTGTATAAAAGGAATTGCCAAAAGAGAGACAGTTTAAAGATATCTTATTCATAACTTTAAGAAGTTTGAGCCAGTGACTGTTACTTTAGCATTTGCTTAGTAGCTGAATGCAGTCTGATTTATTTGAGGCTTACATTTCATGTAATACTAATAAATGTTTAGAAGAGGCTGCCTTGTATGACCTTCTGTAGACCTTTTCGGGCAAGAGGTCAGCCATGTTTAGGAAAGTTTCAGCTGTGTGATCAGCTATCACTGTACAAAGACATGCATGATCAGAATCCCTGAGGGTGCACACATTTCTTATCGACAGAAGATGGGGAATAAATCACTTACATGGAGCTGCAAAGCAGAACAGCCATACACTACAATTATCCATTAATGCAGAAAAATGCCAGTTTGGGCACAGATTAGGTGACGATGCCTAACATATCGGCAGTCGGGTACATAGTTTGTGGGCCTGAGCACACTAGAGTGCTTCTGTCCATTTTCCAGCAGCACATCAATGTTCCAGATGTTAGGAAGTGGACAGAAGTGGACACAAATACGTGAACTCGGGCCAAAAGTGCCGCTTTATCAGCAGGAAGGATTGGGCATGAGACAATGCAGCCAATTCTTACAATAAAGGATTATTAATAAGAGTTAGGAAAAGATTGCTATTAGGGTAAGCGTTTGGATGAGGCTAGATTTAGTCATTGGGTTTATGTCAGAGGAAACCTAAAGTTAGACATCAGGAAGACATTTTCATTAGAGGGAAGCTTTGGAAGTGTGTTAGGCATCTGAAAGGGGTCAGCATAAAAGGGGTAGGTTAGCATACCTCCCAACCATCCCCATATGAACAGGTCTGTCCCTTGTTGGGATCATGCCCCCCCCCCCCCCCAGAGAGTAATAACATAAGGCAGCAGATGCACATGTGCACACCCCTTATCATTAGACTATGAAGGCTAGGAGGGCAAGAAGTACAAGAAAGTACTGCAGTTGTGGCATTAGTTGCAATGGTGTAGCAATAAGGGATGCAGAGATTGCAATTACACCAGGCCCCCTGGACCTGAGGGGCTCACATGGGGCGTATGCGCCATTCCATTGCACAGTCTGTTGGGCTCAAGGTGAATTCCAGACAGCATTAAATACTATTCCCCTCCAAGTCTTAGCCCACAATATTAGGGGCTCAGCTATTGCTGGCACCCGAATGACACTTAAAATCCAGCTGCGCCGCTATAGCCATAATAACATTATGTCTATGGGTGTCCTGAAAGCAAGGCGCTACCTGGATAAGCTCACACCAGAAGCACCTGTCTCACACATGGGGCCCTCCTCCAGTTGCTGCATTAGTTATAAAGAAAAGGATTAAGATGAAATGGGGCCCTGGGCAAGATAGTAGTTTTTGCCCACTGCTGATGATTTTTAGTGGGGGCCAGCATCCACCAGCCCCCTAGACTCTCTCCAGGCCCTATGCAACTGCCGATGTTTGCCTTGTGGATGATCCAGCTCTGTGATTATTAATTAATACTGTAGTGGTAATGATCACTCTTTATGTGCTTTAAAGAGTAACTGTTAGGCAAAAAATCAAATATCAATTGTCTATTTTATACGGTAAACAAACAATAAGGATGCCAACCAGGCAATCCAAAAGCTAAAAATCACTCTTAATTTTCTTCTCAATAGAATATGATTTACCAGGTCCCCTGGCTCTTATTTTGTACATCTGCTGTAAAAGAGAAGTTGCAGTGCATGCTGTTTTTTTTTTACATCTTTACTTTCTTCCCCTTTTACCCTCAGACATAACTAATGCAGCCTTCTTTCACTCTCATTTTCCCCTCTCACACCTCTGTTCCTCTCTGATGGCCAATATTTGCTGAGAAAGTGACTCAGCTGAAATCCGATCCATACAAATAAACCAGGTCTGCAAAGTCGTACAATGATTTGTGACGATGCACTTCTTACTGCAGAGCTGTGTGGGAGTGTCTGAAGATTGGGAGGAGGGTGGGCAATGCATGCATAACCAGAAAGAGGAGAGGAAATAGAGGAAATGACATCAGGATTGGCTTCAGACACAGGGATTCTAAAATGGAAACTGACAGAAACAGAATTTTCTTTATTTACTGTATAAAACTCACTGAAATCAAAATGTGGACAAATACATATGTTATGTAAGTAGAGCAAGTATTTATCTACTAATATATGTGTTTTTTTCTGAGATAGTATGGCTAACAGCTCCTCTTTAAATAGTAGTGATCATTAATAAACTAATAACTTTACTGCCTGTGCTTATTCCACTCTCACACTGTGGTTGTCCTCACCCAGAAAGCAGATTTTGGTGGTCTTTGTCATGCAATTAATTATTACACATACAAAGCTGGGGAAGGGGTGGCAAGTAAAATTTGCATTTTGGCACATATAGCTAATGGTTCATATATTGTATATAAGGTGTGGTGAAATGCTGATGCATGTATTGCAGATTTGACAACTTGACAAAGAGCACGGAAGCTCGAAACAGCGGTCTGTCGTTGTATAGCTGCTTTTAACCCATGTGACCAATAAAGAGACTAAAATTTACATTGGTGGTGCCTGCTCCAATTGGGATTTAGAATATTAGAAGCAAAGAAAATATTCTCATATTTTTATTTTCAGTTATATAGTTTTTTTTATAACATTGCATCATTCTCTAATATTTGCAGTTTACACATTACTCAGCATTCTAAATAATTTTACAGAGCAGGCCAATGAAATATTGACCTGTCCTCTGCAGAAGAAAAAAAACAATACAATGACTGACAGTTGAGATAATAAACTGCAGAAGACAGAGTTCTCTGTGACTTTGAAAGTCGTGGAGCTCAATGGCTCTTTTGCATAGATAACAACTGAAGTTTCTTAACTCTTCCTCTACTGGATACAATATTAGATTATGTCTCTGCTCCTAATGTTTTATTTCTTAGCTGTACTACACATACAAATAATTATATCATTTTTTATTTTTATTTTTTGCTTCAGTTTCTCTTTAAGTCATTGTTTAATACAGCAAACTAATTTTCAGCATTTCTGCCTAAACAGGCAATGATCCATTGTAAAGGACAACATTTCTCCCTTACTTATGCAAGACAATTGCAGGCAGTATAATAAAATCCTGAGATGTTTGAGCTCTGTGTAAGTAATTACACAGACAGGCAGTGAAATTGTAGATATCCATTTGAAGTATTATCATAGTTAATATTAAATGGAAGCGATAAAGCTTCTGTGCTGATTTGCAATTTTCATATAACCGATGTTATAGGTGCATTTAATCTTAATCAAGGTCACAATTAATATTTAACTACACATTTAAAGAATCACAGCCTAGTTTTTTTCATCTCGAATTAAATTTTGGAGATTTAAGCTTACAGGATGTACTCGCCAAAGACAACAATATAAATTTAAAGTCTAAATGTGGGTATAGCACTGAATATAGATGTGTCACAATCACAGATTGTGTGCACTGTCTAATGAAAATGCTTAGAAATCCACATAGAAATAGTGCAATAGCTTGTTCTGATTGTAATATCTCATGCAGTTAGTCTTTCTGCCACTAGATGGTGATTCTTGTACGTTTGTAAGCTATGTGCGCAACAAGCTCAATGCTGAGAGGAGCGGTAGCCATGTATAAGAAGGGCAGCGCAATGCACCTCTGGGAAACCACTTCCGCCCTGAGGAAGCTTGGGATTGGACCAAGCGAAACATGTAGGTGTGTCCCTTACGGCACCACGTGGTAATGCCGCACACGCCGACCCAACACAGCGGTTTAGCCGTGCATAGAGTGCATAGAGTTCCGTGGCCTGCAATCTACCTTAGCGCCGAGAGCGCGGACTTTGAGCCATACACCTGAGACGGGATCCAGCGGCATCTGGAAACATACCTCTGAGAGTCTGCTTGGCGGTTGAGTGTGAGACAACAGCCTATCTGGCTGCATCAATGTGTTTCTACAGCTATGCGTATGCTGAATGGTTTGCAATATCATCTGCTGTATGACTGCATACCTTGATGGCACCACACTGCATCCAAAGTTCCCTTATAAAACAGCAACTTCGATTGAGTTGCAATTGGGACACTTAAGAATTTGTGTGCAGCATCGTATTTATCAGCGCTTGATGTCGATGCAGACGCTTGAAATGTGATTCACATCTAAATGCCCAGAACTTTGGTGCAGGGATGAGCAGAAACTACGCCAGTGCGAATTTACGCATCATAGTTCGCATCTACGCTTCGTAGTTGGTAGGTGAAGTTTCAAAAGTACGCTTACAAATTTACGCGTAGCGAAGTACCGCTACGTGTAACTTACGCCCACTATGTGTAGTTAACATGTGTATTGCGTAGTGAACTACGAATGCGTTACTCGCGTCTAATTTTCCGCGTGCAATTGTATGCTTACAAATGTACGCATTGGAAAGGGGAATGTACGCATAGAAGAGTTCCCGGTACAAGCATTTAAAGAGGAATTAATGCGTAAAATTTTCTGCATACGGTGCTTGAGCATCGGTATACACTACACTTCGCACTACGCGTAATTGCGTATTTTAACGCGTAGTCTACGAAATGCATATGAAGCGAATATTTGATTTCAAAGCCGTCGTTTGGCGAAGCGTAATTGCGTAAAACTATGCGTAGTTCCAGCGTAGCGAAGTTGGCTGACTATGACCATCCCTGCTTTGGTGGTATCTTGCTGCACTTTAAACCGCTATTTTTTTGCCCCATGAGGAAATTGTCTGTACCGTTGCTGGTTCCTGTGATCCTTGGACTGAGCCCAATTGCTTTTTAGGTTTAGTTCAGCCAGTTTTTTGCACTCTTAGCTAGCTGTAGGCCGGTGGGTGAATGGCATTGTGTAGGCCAGCCTTGATGTTATTAATGTATTGACAGATCTATCAACTATTTTATATGGATGTTTGTCAGAGTATGCACTTTAATCTTTTGTAACGCAAAATAAAGTGCCTACACAGTGTGTTTTTGGACATACACTCTTACTTGATTTCTTTTTTCCTTTATTACCTTATTTTTGAAAATGCTTAGAAATGCCTTAAAGGGACACTTAAGTCAAACAAAAAAAATTAGTTTTACTCACCTAGGGCTTCCAATAGCCCCCTGCAGCTGTCCGGTGCCCTCGCCGTCTCCCTCCGATCCTCCTGGCCCCGCCGGCAGCCACTTCCTGTTTCGGTGACAGGAGCTGACAGGCTGGGGACACGAGTGATTCTTCGCGTTCCCAGACACATTAGCACCCTCTATGCTGCTATATGGTATATGATATATGCTATAGCAGCATAGATGGCGCTATTGTGGCCAGGAACGCAAAGAATCACTCACGTCCCCAGCCTGTCAGCTCCTGTCACCGAAACAGGAAGTGGCTGCCGGCGGAGCCAGGAGGATCGGAGGGAGACGGCGAGGGCACCGGACAGCTGCAGGGAGCTATTGGAAGCCCCAGGTGAGTAAAACTCATTTTTTTTGTTTGACTTAAGTGTCCCTTTAAAGAAGAACTGTAATGAAAATAACAATGAATAAAATTGCTTATTTTTTACAATATTAATTTATAGATTATTTGGTCAGGGTTTGTCCATTGTAAAATCTTAACACTCCCTGATTTACATTCTGAAATTTATCACTGGTGATGACACATTTAGTCCTGCCAGGTGATCTGTACTGAATTTTCGTTTACTGCGAGTTCTATGCACAGGAGAAATACTTCTTGCTTGGCAGTTGGAAAAAGCTGTTATTTCCCACAATGCAATGAGGTTCACAGACTGCAAACTGTCAGGACCATAGTCATGACATCACACTGTGGGAGGGGTTCCTCCACAATATCAGCCATACAGATGTCCCTGGTGATCTATGTGGGAAAAGGTAAATATTTCTTGTGGGAAAGGGGTATCAGCTACTGATTAGGATGACATTCAATCCTGGGTTAAAGCTCCTCTTTAAAGAAACTTAAAAACAGAAGAATGTGAATAAACATTTGCATCTGCTCAGGAGAGGAAAGTAAGGGCTGGTTCAGACGGACATCTGCAGAGCGTTTACCGCCAGTGTTCGGGACTTGGCGTTAAACGCTCCCATTTAAGTGAATGGGAGCGTTTGTACCAGGCTTTTACCGGCGTTTACGCAAACGTGGCGGTCGAGTCACAATTTTCCCTGGCGTTCAAGGTGACCCTGGACGCTACATGTAGCGTCCTGGGGCAGTTAACTGCCACGGGTAATGTTCCCCTAGGGGAAGAAAAATGCCGAATGCATCTGAAAGCTACGTGAAGGCTGCTGAAAGCCCCGAACGCGTCGCCGCCGCAACGCCACCAAACGCGACACCACAGAAAGCCGAGCAGACGCCTGTGTGAACCAGCCCTAAAAGGGAGTGGTCACTTGCCCCTGCCAGAAAACCTTCTACCTGTCAGTAAACAATCTAGTATCTTGATGGCATTGTGGTTGCGCGGCCATGCACTTTACAGCTCTAGCATACAGGTTCAGTTCATGGCCAGGACACTATTTGCATGGAATTTGTATGTCCCTCCTGTGTTTGTGTGTTTTTTCTCCCACATTCCAAAAAAACATATTACTTGGGTCATTTGCATTATATTACATTGAGAACATTAACCACTTGAGGACTGCGGTGTTAACCCCCCTCCCCCCCCCCCCCTAGTGACCAGGACATTTACTGTAGTACTAAAAATGCCTGCGCGCGATCTCCTGCTAGCCCCATAGACGGCCGTTCACGCCAATCGGCGTGGAGTGGTCCTGGGGCTGCCACACTGCTCACGCCAATTGGCATGGAGCAGTCGGCAAGTAATTAAACTAAGTAGGGACTTTAAATTGTGGACCCCTTTTAAGGCTCCCTGCACACTGCACGTGATTCCGATTTTTAATCGTTTTTTTTTTACAGCCGATTCCGATTTCTAATCGTTACTGCATGCTGCGTTTTTTTTCCTCCATTTTTCTGTTGAATGTATTCAGGGAAAATTGGAATTGCAAATCGGAATCGGAATTGAAATCGGAATCGTAAAACGGATTTGCAGTGTGCAGGTAGTCTTAAGGACACCGAGGCAAAAATAAACTAATGAAATAAACGATTGCTTTTATCTTCCTTCACCTAAAAATGACTTTTTAAGATATTCCACAGTTTTATTTTATTTTTAAATCTACTTTTTAAGTTTTAACTGTTTTATTGTTTTTGCTCATTGACACATTCATTAAAGTATGCCAGAGATAAAAATCTATGAACTATTGTCCCTTTTTATCTCTTTCCTGCTCTCAGAAGCCATTTTCTGCTAGGAAAGTGTTTTACAGATGGAATTTCTAATTAGTGAAGGTCACACTCAGGGGCAAATGCAGGATTTTTAAGGGGGGGGGGTTCCTGAAAGGTCCAGAAGCACGTATGTCCCCGAGTGCTTCCGAATACAGGTGGCTCCATACTGCCCATGCACAAAAGTGCGCTGGCGTATTACGGAGCTGCCTATCTTTGGAAGTACTCAAGGACACGAGTGTTTCTGAGGGCTTCTGGTAGCAGCAAATGTGAACGGGGGACAGCGCTGGAACAACTCCCCAAGAGAGGAACAGGAGATAGACTTAGTTTGGACAATTCAGTGGAATATGCTACATAGTGTCACATAGCGCAAGCGATACCCATATGATGCAGGGATATATGCATCTGCGGAAGATGGTGGCGCTATATAAATACTAAATAATAATATTTTGCCTCACCAGGATTGCACTTTTATTTAGCTTTCCTGTATGACAAGAACACACAGCCAGCTCTAGGGGAAGAGGGAAACAAAGGTGAATGAAGGAGGCTGGTGCACACCAAGAGTGCTTCGGAGCGTTTTTCAAATCAACAGTGATTTGAAAAGCGCTTGACTAATGTTACCCTATGTGGGTGTTCCCACAGCAGCGTTGTGATTTTTTCAAAATCCCACGTATACTGCATGTAGCATGTTTTTGAGCAATTCATTCAAAAATCGCTCTGAAAATCACTTCACAAAATCACACTCACAAATTGCTAGCGATTGCTATTGTCATTTTGGCGTGCACTAGCCCAGAGAGAGGAGTGGAGAAATTGAGAATAGCCTGAGATGGAGCAGAGAACTTATCTGTATTGCAGTCCCACATCAGACAGGCTACTTGCCTGTAATCGGACTCCTGTCCCTGTCAGTCTCTCACACAAGTCAGAAAGAAGCCCTCCTGGAGTCTAGGGACTGTCAAAAACTTTTCAGCTTGTTAAACACCTTACCCACACATGCAGTCATTATAACAATGGGGAGAGACCAGACAGATGTTTGCCCACGGACCCTGAGTCCAGGCAAGCTCTGCATCATGCTGTGCATATTTACCAGCTTGCCTGCACTCTAATTTCATCATGTCTGACACTTCTGTGCTGTGGAGAGTCCAGGACTCCATAATCAACATTCTCTCACTGCAGGCTGCATCTTCTTGTGAGGGAAGCTGGGCTGCTCTCTCATTCTATTAGCTGGAGGGAAGCACCAGAAGTAAGAAGGGAGGGAGAATGAGGCTGTTTATATTATGCGGGCTTCCGTGGCTGAATACACAGCTCAGTGCAGGGGGGAGGTTCCAGACACCCGGAATAGCCCCTTCAGTTCGCCAGTGACACTGTAGTCACTTCCTGACTGAGTCAGGACTGAGTCAGCCACTTACATACTTGATATTTAACTCTATTAGGCAAATAAAACAAAAGGAACACAGCATAGTTATTTGTGTGCTAGGCATTGTACATACCCATGTCTATCTCATCTTGTCACATGTCACCTCAGGTATCCTTTAAAGCGGATCCAAGATGAAAAACTAACTATAACAAGTAACTTGTCTATATATGTTATCTATAAGTTGAGATAGTTTACACAGCATATCTTATCTGCAAACAGCTTCAACAGTTTATGAATATTTATTCCTGCGATACAATAAGGGCAGCCATGTTCTGTTTGTCACATTGTCACCGGCTGAGAGCTGGAGAAGCTATCAGCTTGCCTGTCTGTAAATTCAGTCCCCTCTCCTCCTCCCTCCTCCCCTCTGCCTCTGAAATCAATGGCTAGTAACACCTTCCCCTCCTCCTGCCCAGACTGAACTCCTATAAGCTCTTGCTACTGTCTGAAAATGCCAAGGCACTGTGAAAAGCGTGGGCAAGGCTTGTTTAGTTTATAGGTAATTCGAGTATTAAAACAAAACAAAAAAGTATTTGGCTTGAGGAATCCTATATAATAAAACCCTAATGTCCCTGCGTCTGTCCCTGTGTCAGTGGTTTTTTGCACTGCGCATGCGCAGGGACAGACGCAGAGACACTGCAGAGAGCCGGAGGAGGACGGGGCCAAATGGAGCGGGCATGCGTGTGCGCGTGCGTCGGGCGGGTGCGCGCACGTGCGAGATGGGTGCGCAGCGGTATTAGTGACAGACCTAGCCTGTTTTTAAACAGTTTAAGTCACTAGTGCCCTATAAACTATATGAAAGGAACACAATCATGCAATGAGTAAACGTTTATATCGGATCCACTTTAACCTATTGGGGACCGCCGCAGGTTGAATCAACGTCCGGCAGGTGGTGGTACCGTTCGGACCGGACGTTGATTCAACGTCCGCGCTAAATCACTGCTCCCGACGCGATCGTGTGCACCCGGAGGGGGAGATTAAGCTGTCATATGACAGCTGGCATCTCCCCCTAGTGATCAGCAGCCATCGCGTATGGCTGCTGATCACGTGATCACTACGATCGCCGTTGGATCGTAGTGATCACTCTGATAGCGGCGGGCGGCAGGGGGGAAAAGAAGAGGATCCACTCACCTCACTGCTGTTCCAGCGATGATCGGCGCCCCCCTCTGCTCTGGCCGGCATCTCTGCTCCGTCTGACGTCAGCGCCGGGTCCCGGCTTGATGACGTCATCAAGCCGCGACCCGACCTGAGCGTCATTTGGAGCGGAGATGCCGGCCGGAGAAGAGGTGGCTTCTGCGGCTCATCGCTGGAGCCTGGAAGGTAAGTGATGGCTGCCAGCTACAGGGGGGACACTTGCCACCATGGGGGGGACACTGCCCAGCCAGCCACAGAGGGGACCTGGCCGCCTGACCCCCGCCCAAACGCGCGCACCCCCCTCCACCGCAAAATGCCCTGGTCCTTAAGGGGCGTTAGGCGGACGGTCCCGAAGTGGTTAAGGAATAGCTGTCAACATTAGCTGTTCAATGTACACACTAAAAGTTTTGCCAAAATTGTCAGAGCTCTGTAAATGTATATTTATAGTAAAGTACAATTTGAACTTTATTAGAGCCACACTTAAAGGTAGAATGTTTTTCTGGATAGGTGTAGGCACTGCAATGCAGAGCTTGTTCGTGTTTGCATAACTGCTCCTTGATTAGATTGATGTCAAATAAATCACCTCACACTGGCCACCTCCTGTATCACTTACTATCTGTACTATAGGCTACAATCTTCTCAGACCATGCCCTTCTCCTTGTGGTCTGAACAGTTGAGATGATGCAATTAAACCAGCTGAAGCAGCTATATTCCCAGAGCCTGAAATGAGACGCTAACACGTTCCTTCTTTTGGTCATGAGATTAACGTTTCAAGACAGCAGAACCTTTATTTCATACAAAAAAGGTAACATTTTAGGTATTTTTTTAACTTAAGGATTTAATCCTTAAAGAAAACCTGAACTGAAAATTAAAAGTCAAAATAAGTATACACAAGTCATACTTACCTCTTGTGTAGTCTACTCCTCAATCTCTTTTTCCTCTCCTGCATCCTGTTCGTCCACTGTGATCAATGGATTTCTCCGTCCTCCATTTGGAAAATGGCCATTACACCATAACAGCTTTCTGGTCAGCACACAGTTAAACTGTAACATCGCCCACTTGAGCCACAGGGAAACATGGACACATCAGTTCTCCTCTCAGCTGTAACTGACAGCAACTGATATATAACCGACAGCAACTGATATATTTCAGTTCTGACAAAATGTTGCCAGAACTGGAAGGGATCACTGTCAGCAGAAAATGGTGAGTTTCTGAGAGGAACTGATGGCAAGATAACTATGTAATGTTCATTTGAAGTTACCTCATGTGTTTATTTTAAATAATTTTACTCAGTACAGGTTCTCTTTAAGTTAAAGTGGAACTGACCTGAGAACTTCTTCTCTGCTCTGCTTCCTTACAATGTACAGAAATTCTAAAAAAAAAGCCCCCAAAATGTACTGGATGAGCTAGCTTTCAGGAAGCACAGAATGGGTGAAAGCATCTGTCTTTTCCTGCACAACCAGTGCTGGGCCACTGTGAGTCACACCTACTGATAACACACTCCTAAAGATAATTACACTCAAATGTAGCTAAATAAGTAAACACAGCTCAGTGCAGCTGATTTCTACAACATTTCTATGTGGAATGAATACATTTCAGGCTATTCTATGCAAGAGCTAGAGTCCACTTCAAGGATTCAATCCTTAACTTATGAATATAATGAACATATAAAACTAATATAAAAGTGACAGATGAACTGATGTCAAAGGTTCATCTAGACACTAGGTTCTCAACTCAACTTGGGTTGAGTTTAGGGGCTACTTGAAGTTAAAAATTGCCATAGACAAATCTTTTGCAGTAAGTTCAGTAATAAATAAGTAATAGTAATAATAATAATAATAATAATAATAATAATAATGGCCTAAATGTGTCATGGGGTACATGAGCTGATGTTATTCACAAAAGGGGAAACTCAGCAAACATTAAGGCCCTTGTTTAATTCACTTTTTCCCCTAAGTTTTCTCCATGGTGATATTTTCACACCTTATTAATCAAATGTCTGTTAAAGGATACCAGAGCCCAACTTCTAATTATTAAAAAAATGTGTTGTGGTGGTGGGAGGGCTTCAGCCTTCACTTACCGCTCTCTCTGTCCCTTTGTTCTCCTGTTACAGTCCCCATTTGTGGCTCCCGACCAGCCGTCCACTATTCAAATACTGCGCCTTCTGACATCACTTAGAGGCCAGCGCGCGCTCCAGACTTGCTGGCGTGCTCCTCTAAGTGATGTCAGAAGGCGCAGTATTTGAATAGTGGATGGCTGGTCGTCAGCCACAAACAGGGGCTGTTACGAGAGAATGGAGGGACAGATCTTTGAACAGGGGAAGCGGTAAGTGAAGGCTGAACCCCTCCCACCACCACAACATGTTTTGTTAATCGTTAGATGTTGGGCTCTGCCTCTGGTATACTTTAAGCCATATGCAAGCAAGAAAATACTCAAAATAGTTTTGACAGTACAGTGGAACCTTTGTTTGCGAGCATAATTAATTCTGGAAACATGCTTGTAATCCAAAGCACTCTTATATCAAAGCGAATTTCCCCATTAGGATTATTGGAAACTCACATGATTCATGCCACAATCCAAAAACATTTATAGAAAAATAGTTAATACCAAGTATTGTACTGTATAAAGAAAAAAAAATGTCACTGTAACTAACTGAATCATTGCTATTTGTTGGCTCACCCCAACCTTTTGTTGCTGTAACAAGGAACTTACCCAATGGCAGTTGCTTTTGCCTACTTTTGAGGTTTTCGTGGAAATGTGACATTGTACAGTCCCTACACTCAGATTAAGTACAATCCAGCAGAGTAAAAGAGGGAAGAACCATTGAGTCAATTGTGATGATGCAACGCGCCTATATGTTTTTTTTTTGCTTGTATATCAAGACGTTACTTGCTTATCAAGTCAAAATTTCATTAAAATGTTTGCTTGTCTTACAAAGGGCTCTTAAACCAAGTTACTTCAATCCAATGTTTTACTTTTCCACCTACATTTTTTGTACTCTTTCAATTACAAAGAGCTGAAAAGTTATTTACAGAAGATGAAAAATTATCTCCTAGGAGAAAACTTAGGAGACAAATTCAAATGAACAACGACCTAGGACCGGTTTAACGTAAAAGTTAGAGGCCCGTATGCAAAAAAAAGTTTTCTCCTGAGTTTTCTCCTAGGAGGCAATTTTTCAACATAATTTTAACTACCTAACGACCGCCCCATACCAATGGGTGTGGCTATGGCGGCAGCCCCAGCACCGCCAAACGCCAATTGGCGTCAAATCCTGAGGCCAGCTACTGCAGGAGATTGCGCGCAGGCTGCGCGTGCATCTCCTGCTTGAGGGGTGGAGCTCTCTCTCGAAGGAAACGGGGGAAGTGCCCCTCCAAAAGAAAGATTCCTACCTTATTACGAGTTGCAACCAACTGCAAGAGTATGCAAGATACATGACCTTGCAGCGACATCACCAAATGATGGGGGGGGAGGTGCAGGCAGCCCCCCAGTACTGCCACTACTGGGGGAGCCACCTACACCCCCCCCCCCCCCCCACATACACACCACAACAAGAGGAAAGAGCTATCGAAACACATTCAAATGGAAAAAAGAGTTGTGGCTCAAACCAGGAATCACCTGACTTAAAATGTCTACTGACAGCTTTAAAGGGGCATGGCAAATGCATATTGTATCTGCTTTCCAGAATGTGCAGGGTCTTAAAGTGTACCTGAGACCAGAAGTGTCTCAGGTACCATACTTACTTGGGATTTCCTTAAGCCCCCTTTAGGCCGCTTGTATCTAGTCATTTCCCTAGGTGGCTTCTGTGACTTGCAATTCCGCCCGAAAACATGGCAGAGTCGCACTTCATTGTGCATATGCGGCCTGGCCAGGTATGCTCCCCATCTTGCACCTGCGGCTGGGAGCGTTCTGTGCTTGCACAGTACTACTGGGCCGGTGCAGAACGCTTCTAGGGGCAGAAAGCGCCTGGCCGAGCTGCGCAAATGCAATGAAGCATGACTCAGCCAGGCTTTCAGGCTGATTTGCAAGTGACAGGAGCCACCTGGGGAGATGGCTAGGGATGAGCGGCCTTAAGGGGGCTTAAGGAAGCCCCAAGTATTTATGGAACCTGAGACGATTAACTCACTGCTATGCCCTGCAGGAGTTGGCCCACAAGTGGTCCCGATTGGCAACCTTTAGCGAGAACCATCCAGCGTGTGTATCAAGCTTTGGATTCCTGGTCAGAATTAGAGATGGTAATTGAGATGTTAATAATTTTTACTTCATGTTAATTGTGTTCATTTTATGCAAACTTATACACCTTATGTACCTTGAAATTGGACCATTAAGAACAGGTAGGGTGGAGAAATATCCACAGTGGGCACAGAAACATCTATAACTGATCAAGGTTTCAGGATGTAGATCCTACATCCTAATTAGTCCCCCTGTGTGTTCTAGGATGTAGAATCTACGTCCAGCATGAATTCCCGATGTCTGCCGCGCCACGCGTGCACGTGACCGCGCATGCACGTGAATGGTAAAGTGAATGATTGTTGCTGTTAGCTAGCAACAATCATTCAATAAAGTTAGAAATAAAAAAGTTGTAAAAGTAAAAAAATAAAAAAATTTAAAGTGACATAGTCCCAATAAAATAAAAAGTATTTATTTAATTCCCCACAAATTTTTGAACCCAAACCTAGCCTATTAACCCATTATTAATCCCTACAATACCTAAACCTGTTTGTAAATGTTTAATCACTGCCGCCAGTAGCAATCGGATGCAATCGCTAGGGTGAAAGTTTCAGGCCCCAATGCTCTACAGATGGAACGCTCTGCCATTGCCTAGTGATGCGTCTGTACAGCTCTACGCCCCCTGAACTGTCGCCCTAGCGAACACATTCGATCGCCACAGGCGCGCAGATTGGGGATAATGGTCCACCACATGCTCAGCTAGAAGTAAAATGTGGCATATGGGGTATCATTTTAATCGGGAAGGGCCAAATAATTCATTTGTAAATGTTTTATAACTGTGGGATGTGTGATGTGAATATTAGGAAGGGTGAAAAATGAAGAAATGTTTGTTTTTTGCAATTACGCCTAATTTTTCCCCATAAATGGACTATAAAACAAAATAGTTTTGGGAGAAAAATATTACCCAAAGAAAGCCTAGATTGTATTGAAAAAAAAACAAGATATGTATCACTAAGATGGCATAGATAATTAAAAAGTTACTGCTGTATCAAAACGACACAGCTAAAGTGTCAAAAATGTCAGGAGCGTTAAGGTGTAAAAACCGTGGAGCGAAAACCAGATAAAGACCCCCGAAAATGATTCTAACTCTTCTCCACACTATCTAAAATCAAAGTAAAAAGTTTTTGTTGGCCTTAAGTAATATACTTATAACCAGAGTGCGAAAAAGAAAAAAAAAAGTATATTGAACTATAATAAATTGCTGTTTACAGAGCTGATACAGAAAGCTTCCTGGCTTCCCTGAGCCAACACCATGTGACCGGCTTACTTTCCACAGCTCAACAGCAAAATGTCACTAGAAGTTATTTTAAAATGTTGCAAACCAAAAACAGACCACAGTGGTAATGAAAATAAGGTTTATATACCAGTTTTAGCTTGTAAAATATGCATGTTGTACATAAAGTCACTTAAATTGATAATAAAAAAAAATCTGATTATGCACTTTTTATGTGCAAGTAAAACACTGCACCTAAGCTACTCATTCATATTAACACATATTGCTTTAGGTCTATATTAGAAATAGAAGGTCAGGGTTGTTAAAACGAACCGTGAAGAAAGCGTTTTCATCTAGCAACAGTGCCACCTTGAGGAAGCAAAGAAAACATACTCTGCACAAATGCACTGTTAACACATTACAGAATTATTTTAATCAAGGCTATAGTACTTGTAAATCTGCAATTATGCGATACAGACAGTTAAGTACCCTTAGTGCCCAGTTTTCATAGACCAGCAAATCTCAGCAGATTGCCTAGCCTTGATTCAACTTCATGCTTCGCAGACTCACCATTTGGCAAAACATTCAGTATTTGTAAAGAAATTACTTTGGTGTTAGCTATTGCTGAAACCAATATATAATAGCAATTCTGGATATCCCTGCAAACACTTGACACATCCTGGGTAAAACTTTACAATGTAATTTCAAATGCATAAACTGTATGTAGTAATATTGGGAAATGATATCGATGGGCAAGGTTTCAGCAAATTCATGAATAGTTAGCAAAAATATTTAAAGATACCTGATAGCAAATGTAACTCTACAAGAATGAACGATGAGTCATTTGTAAAGTGCTTTTCTTCCGCAGGACCTAAAGCGCGTAACCTTGTCTCATAGTGATATGCAAAGGGGGAAAAGTTATGTGATCACAAATGCCAGACTAAACAGGTGGCTTTTCAGTTTTGATTTAAATGTGTCCAGGGTTGGGGCTGTCTTGATTAAGTTTGGCAAGGCATTCCACAGGGTAGGGGCAGCATGATAGAAAGCTCGGGCTCCAAAGGTTTTTAGTTGAACTCTGAGGGTGGTTAAGTTATTGGATCCTTTAAAAAAAAGTATCCAAGTATCAAAGGTATGTGCACTGTAAGAATCTATTAGTATTTGGCCAGTTATATGTTCAAAAAGTGATGCTCTTTCTTCTGCTAATCCTCCTTCTCCTGGAAATGTATGAAATTCTGCTTATACATGTGTGCCACCTTCAAAACCTACTTTGAGAATTGGGAAAATGAGGACACACACACTCATGACTTATAAAAGTTGTAAAGTAACAAGCTATAAAGTGCCATATTTTTGGAAGCACAAGCAGCTTATATAATATTAAGACTTATTCTTTGTTAACAGTGATACAGTTTCCAGAGAAAGAACTACATTTACTTAGTGACAGGACAAGTAAAGAGAGTCACCTATAACATTTGGCCACGCCCCCTCCCCAAATGTCCCCCTCCTTGCTGTCTCTGTCTCCCCCTCTCTAGATGTGCAGCGCCTCTTCACTCACCTGCTCTCAGCGATCCTGTAATGGGATCTACATCCGCCCCTCCAGCTTCATGTATCCATGGCTACAGCGGTGCCTTATGCGACCAGTTACACGCTACCAGGTCAAATGAGGTGCTGCTGTAGTCAAAGAGAAAGCAGGACTTCACATGTGGCTGTTGATCCCATCATTAATCTGCTGAGAGCGGGTGATTGATGCAGAGCCAGTATCCCGGGGACCAGAGCTGGGCTGCTGAGGGCCAGCAGGGAGGAGATGCTGTACTGGAGGAAGCAGAGGGAGGTAAGCATAGTGACAGTACCTGCAATGCACAGCAACATGTGTCTCTTCTCTCTGGTCCCGATTTACGCACACACACATCGGGGGGAGGGGGCGTCCTCACAATGTATTGCTTCAGGAGAAAAAAGTTCAGAACCAGCCCTGATGGTCTGTGATAATTTCAGGTAAAAGATTATTGTACAATTGCTCTTTATTTCTGTGAATATGGGAGTATGACCAAGAGGTGTCAGATTGCTAAAGAGGAAGGAGCTGATGTTGGCAGACAATTTGTATTCATGCTAAACTGTTACCCAAGACAACCACAACGGATCATTTCAAGGAATAAAAATCTATCATGTGTAAATAGTTTAGAGTCTACCTGGGCACTAATTAATCCTACGAAAGTTTTTCCAAACTCTTCTGATCATCAGAATCCTGTAGTGGGTATCCATCATAATCTCTGCCTTGAGATGTCTGTTAATTTCTGAGTTACAACACCAGACAACAAAAGCCGCTAATCAGCAAGCAAGAAACGACAACCTGAACTCTGTAAGAGCTAAAAGCACAAATGGCCAGCCTATCATAGGCATCATGGTAGGATAGGGATGCTAGCTTGACATCACTAAGGAGTGCTACAAGGACAAATTTCTTCCATTCTAGCATTTCATATTGTGAATTGAGCTGCAATTTTTTCAGTGAATATTACTGTCAACACTTTAGAAATGTGATATTGGTCACAGGATAAACAGGGCAAATCAGAGGCATAACTACTGGGGGAGGAGCCTTTGCAGTCACAAGGGGCCCCCACTGCTTATTTTCCATAGCAGGTACTTTTGTGGCCACATTGGTATGGGAGGAGTTCATGGTAGCCACACACAGGGGAGTAACTAGAGGGGAGCAGTTCCTGTGACTGCGACTGCAGGGAGACCCAGAGCTGTAAGGAGGCCCCATATACTACTTCACTCCCTCTGATAAAGGGGTCCATCCTTTAGCTCAGGTGTTTTTGTGGCTACACTTGTTATGGGTGGGGAGATGATGTCCACACTTGTTTTATGACCCTTGCAGGATGGGCCTCAGGCTGTGAGGGTCATGAGGGGTTGGCAAGTGAAAGGGTGTAAATATTGGGGGGGCCCCAACAAAGTTTTGGTGGGGCAGGGGCAAACCCAGGATTTTCAGTGGGGGGATTCCTGAAAGGTCTCCCTCAGCCACGCACAATACAGTATAATATGGTAGGACATCATGTTGGGTACACATAAAGCAATTTCCCGTCCGACTGACAGGATCTGACAATTATTTCCTAAATGTCCGATCTGCTCTCGATCGACAATGGGATTGATCAGGAGCATTTTGGATACAGATAATAATGAAGACAGTTGACATTGGTACTGAAGGGAAAAGTAAAGCATTCATACAGCAGGGCACAGGGCTGTGCTCATACCTGACTCTGTTACGTTTCCCAGAGCTGCTCCATGCTCTACTCCACAGTCAAGTCAACACCATCCAAAAATTATTTATTTATCTAACATTGCTTGATACAGCTTGAAAAAGGTCTCTGACCGAAACAGCGATGCTGTCGCTGCTATGCTTGTTATGCTACCTTTTTATCAATAAAAGAGCTTGAATAATTTTTGGATGGTGCTGACTTGACTGTGGAGAAGACGTTGAGGTGTCGGAGTGTGCAGAGGCACTACAAGTCACAACACATCAATTTCCCACCGTGGGTGCTTGCTACACACTGACCTACTGCTCCATGCTCTATACACACACTGCTCCTCCATGCTTTGCACAGATGCTGCTGTTCCATCCACAGTCAACTGTAACGGGGAAAGAAAGGGGGCGGTGCTGTGAGCTGCAGGATGCCTGCAGATAGTCTGGTGTCTCAACTTGTGCCTGTCGCCAGACACTGCACTGGCTTTGGTCTGAGGGGGGATTCTGGGCAGCTGCAATCCCCCCCTGCGTTTGCCTATGTGGGGAACCCCATTATTTATAGTTACGCCCCTGGCCACACTTGTTATATGATGAGACCCCAGGCCGGGGAGTGGAAGGGGATGTGAAGGTTGTGGGGGCACTGTGACGAACATTACGGAAAGTCGTGCGCAAGCGCCAGCGATTTTCGTATGGTCGTGCGCAATTACTGTCAGTCCTGTGTAAATGTACAATAGATGTCCCTTTTCCTCTCTTCTTACTGAGAGCAACAGTAACCTTCCCCCACATCCTGTGTCAGGAAAGAATTTCACAAGTGGCCAACTCCCGTGCCGAGAAGCCATTTGGCTACACAGCTCATCTTCCCCCAAAAGAAAAACCAGCTTGAACCAGTAAGTTTAAAAATTCCCTCCAAGCTCATAGCCTCAAACAAAGGGAACGTTAATTTATTAATAATTTAAAATAGCTTTGGCACAGCAAGACAAAAATTACATTTCCTGATATCTAGAAATCAGTTCTATCAGTCACCTAAATTGCAATTTTCTAGCTATCAGGAATCTGTACAGAAACCACTTTATCCGGCCTGCGTAGAGCGAATTCGATAGAATAGGCATGTATAGCCTCGTTTAATACAGGGTCGCAAGCTGCTTATGAATATAGTCTCGGATTTGCGATGCGCCAATCTGGGGCGGAGTTACACAGATTATTGATAATTGGTACATTTCTTACTCTGAGTCTGTGGGCGGCAACCTGCTGATTAGGAGGTAACCCCGCATGAAATACACCTACTTTCCAGGTAGTGACAGCCCAAAACTCAGGTCAGTCAAAACTGGTTGCGAGGGACCCCTCCCTCAGTTCTCCAAATTTCATCGACCAGGGAAGTCCAAGCATGCGTTCCACGGAGAACCGCCGCATGCTGTGATTCAAGGACTTTTAACCTGAATGTCTACTTTTAAAACTGGACTCTTTTTCTTCATTCTTCAAATGGACTGCTCAGCATAACTAAGTAAGAATTTTCTGATTTTATTCCTTTTTATTTTTAAGCTCTGTGTATATATGTTAATTGGTGTATATAACTGTATGTAATGCATTTTTGTTATTAAACGTTTTAAAAATCGTTTAGCGGTTATGACCTGTTGCTGAACATACACAATCGTACCTATTCTCCTGAACTCGCTACCCTGTGTTTAATAGAAGTATTCATTTATAACCCGTATGCGAGAACCCGGCTCAGATAGTCCGATCTGACCCAGATTCCTGCATACTGCTAGGGGTTACTAAAGCATTCTCCAAGTCCTAGTAATTACAGTAGAGGGCTGTGTAACTCGCTTGGTGGCAGATCTTTGAATTGTATGTGTGTGGTGAATCCGTTGGTATCCGAACGCTCCCTTCACGAGTCAGTTCATCAAATTGCGAACGCGGGTTACCCTTCGTGAGGAACAAATGACCGTGTGAGAGGATTTCTGACGCTGATCGATTTACCCCATCCGCAGACCGGCCTTGCGGTCTGTGACAGGCACCATTAAAGTTTCAGTGGATTGCACCTTTGTAGCTACCCCCCTGGGGCAAATGGCTAGTTTTACAGATTCTCTTTGAAGAAAAAAGAATATCCAGAATTTGCTGTTCTTTCAGATTATGTGTAAATATAGCATTTATATTCACACTGAATAAGATTTTTTTTTGTTCAACACAAATTTTTATTTGAATAAAGTTGCATAGTATATACATTCAGAACAAGTTGTATTCATAAGTAAGCACATTAAAAGCTCAAGTCAAGTATTTTTTTTGCAGCGTAAGATTAGGTTCCATATTTAAGGTGCATTGTAGAAAGAATTTTAGCATTATTACTGAATGACATCATATAAACCATGTTATTGTTTATATTGTAACATAACATAACATTTAACAGGAGGAAAACTAGGAGGGGGGATAGGGAGTGGGTGAGGGGGGGGGGGGGGATATGGGTGGGGAGGAAGGGAGGGATAGGTAAGGGACAAAGGGCAGGGAATATATTGCTATTAGGTTTGTCCTCTTAGATATAAGTTTTTTCTATACGGTTGAAAAATCGGGTCCCAGAGAAGAAGAGCAGAGTGCATATTACGTTTGTTACAATTGTAGGATTGTTTTAAAGTTGGCCTAAGGTCCTAGTTAGGCTGGGTCTATAGTATCTAAAGTGTTATTGTATCATGGAGGTTCATAGTTCAGAAAGAAGGTTTCCCATGGATCCCATATTTTATCATGTTTGGATTCTGTATCCCGGAGTCTAGCTGTTAAAGATTCCATCAGCTTGGTCCAATTAATTTTAGCAATAATTTCAGGCATTCTAGGGATAGAGGTATTGCGCCAATATGAGGCTAGGGACAGTCTAGTGGCGGTTAAGATATGTGTGATCAATCTCATGAGGTTCTTTCTTGTTTTGGGAACAGGTTTACCCAGTAACATATATATGGGGTCCATGGGAATTGATGTTCCTGTTACTTTCCATATTAAAGCTTGGATATCAGTCCATAGAGGTTGTATTATAGGGCAATGCCAAAATATATGTTCTAAAGTGCCCAATTGATCACATCCCCTCCAGCATTTATTAGTGACTTCAGGATATATTTTAGACAATACCTCAGGGGTTTTATACCACCGGAATAGTATCTTGTAAATATTTTCCTTAACATGTGTGCACATGGATGTAAGTCTAGCATTTTCCCATATAGAGAGCCATTCTTCTAGGCTTATAGTATGGCCCAGAGCTTGTTCCCACTTGGACATGTATGCATGGTTAGGTTTGATAGTACCAGATTTGTCTAGAAGTAACTTATAAATCGAAGAGATAAGACCCTTTTGGTGTCCTTTGATTTTGCATAGATGTTCAAAGGGGGTATAAGTATACGGTGGGTTAATTCCTTTAGAAATAGACTTCAGTAGATGGTGAATTTGGTTATATTCCATAATAGTTTTAGTGTTTAGTCGTATTTTCTCTCCTATTTTTTCTTTAGTCAAGATTTTTCCAGAAGATAAGTCCACCCATTCCATAAAATTAGTGTATTTAAGACTGTACCATCTTCCCATGAATTCTTCTGACATTCCCGGAATGAAGGCCGGGTTTCCCAATATGGGATATAATGGGGATATGAGGGATCTAAGGTGAGCTGTTTTTACAGTTGACCGCCATATTTGTAGAGTGAATTTCATAGTGGGAAGTAGTTGGGTCAATGAGATTTTAGGAGGGATCTGGGGCCAGATCAAAGCTGGTAATGAAATGGGATAAACACTCATTGCTTCAATGAGGCCCCATTTGGTGTATACATTTAGATTGGACCACTCAGGTATTTGTCTTAGATGTGTGGCTTGATAGTATAGCTTTAAATTGGGTAGCCCTAATCCTCCCTGTTCCCGGGATGTCATTAGGATCGAGGCATTAGTTCTGGGACGAGAGTTGTTCCACACAAACTTTAGAAAAGCACGTTGTAGTAGTTTGAGTTGTGAGGATGGTACTTGGACCGGTAGGGTCTCAAATAGATATAGTAGGCGGGGCAGTATATTCATCTTAAGGGAATAAATTCTACCTATCCAGGAGATTTTATAAGCTGTCCATTTGTGGAGGTCTTGTAGGATGGATTGTATGAGGGATGGGAAGTTTGTTTTGTATAGGGTAGAGTAAGTGTGGGTTAGAAGTATGCCTAGGTATTTAATGTTGTGTTTCCTCCAATTGTAGTGGAAAGATTGTTGTAGATTATTCAGTAACGTCTGTGGGATTTTGATAGGGAGGGCTTCTGTTTTTTCTTGGTTGAGTTTAAAGCCTGAGATGGATTCAAAATCTTTCAATATTGAGTGTAATATAGGGAGTGAAGTGTGCGGTTGGGTTAAAGTTAGTAGGATGTCATCCGCGAATAGGGAGATCTTATATTCTTGGGATCTTTGTTTAATTCCTGTGATGTCGCGGTTTTGTCTTATGGCACACGCCAGGGGTTCAATACTAAGAGCAAATAGGAGGGGGGAGAGTGGACATCCCTGGCGTGTGCCATTAAGAATTGGGAAATGGGTCGGAGATGCGAAGGGAAGTTTGACTGAGGTGGATGGGGAAGAGTATAGGAAGTGTACCATATTGAGGAAGGGTCCCCTGAATCCTTGATGTTCCAAGACTCTGAACAAAAATGGCCATGATAGCCTATCAAAGGCTTTTTCTGCGTCTAAACTTAGGAGCAGAGAAGGCTGGTTGGATCTGTTCATCAGTTCTATAAGGTTTATTGCCTTTCTGGTGTTATCGCCAGCTTGGCGTCCGATTATGAAGCCTACCTGGTCATTGTTGATCAGAGAAGTTAATATAGGATTCAGGCGATTGGCCATTACTTTGGTGATAATTTTAAGATCTGCATTAAGGAGAGAAATAGGGCGGTAACTTTGTGGGAGTTGTGGATCTTTCCCCTCTTTGGGTATCATTGTAATAAGGGAGGTTAAAAAAGAAGTAGGGGCTGATTGGTTATCCATGAATGTATTAGCAAGCTGGGTCAAGTAAGGGGAGAGGATACTTCGAAATTTTTTATAGTAGGAGTATGGGAGACCATCTGGTCCAGGAGTTTTGGAAGAGGGGAGGAGTTTAATTACCTCCAAAATCTCTTCATTTGTTATGGGGGAATTTAGGAGTTTAATATTCTCTTCGGTTAACTTTGGTAGGGATAGTTGGTTTAGGAACTCATCAATCTTAAAAAGATGTGTAGAGGGACAGGAAGGCTGAGGGAGATTATAAAGTTGTCGGTAGTAGTCTGTAAAGATTTGAGCGATTTTTTGGGGGTGATAATGAATGGTTCCTTGGGGGTCTTTTATAGAGTATAAGGATGGTTGGGACGATTTTGGATTCAATTTACGTGCTAAAATGGTGTGTGGCTTATTCCCTCGTTCAAAGAAGAGTTGTCTAGTCCATCTTAGGCTTTTTTCTAGTTGTACAGATTGGATTGTCTGTATTTCATGTTTAATGGCCTGTATAGCTGAATAGTGTAGTTGGGAGGAGTCGTCTCTATATGCAGCTTGTGCTTGTTTAAGTTTCGAGTGTAGAGTTAGGAGTTTCGAGCAGGACATTTTTTTGCGTTTAGTGGCTTCTGAGATAAATGACCCCCTAATAAAGGCTTTATGTGCTTCCCATAATGTTCCAGGGGACGAGACAGATCCATCATTAATGTTAAAGTATGATTGCAATTCTTCAGAAAATTTGGCGAGGAGGTTTTTATCTTGTAGTAGGGTTTCATTTAATCTCCAGAAGTTTGGCTTATGGGGACGAGAAAATAAGTCGATCTCAACATTGACCGCTTGGTGGTCTGACCAAGCAATCGGTTGTATATCAGCTTTTTTCAGTAGAGGTATAGTGGTTGCTGTGGCGAATAGATAATCCAAGCGGGAATGAGATGCATGAGGGGGGGAGAAGAAAGTATATTCTATGGAGGTGGGGTTAGAAATTCGCCATAGGTCTAGGAGCCTATGTTGTCTTAAAAGTATTCTAAATTTACGGGAGTTGCGACTATGTGGAGATTTAGTAGTTCCGCTTAAAGGAGTGTATCTATCCTTAAGGTCTGAGAAAGCTAGATTAAAATCCCCTCCTAGCAATAGTGTGCCTGTGGTAAGTTTGGACAGTTTTCTAAGGAAAGTGGTTAAAAATGATATTTGATTTTGATTAGGAGCATATACGTTAGCTAATGTAACAGATTTCCCATATAAGGTGCCTATGATGATTAAATAGTGGCCTTTGGGATCAGGAACAGTTTTGGTGATTTGCAGTGGAAATGTCTTTTTATAGATGATAGCTACTCCTGCTTTCTTCTTAGGGCCCGAGGCCAAACACATCCCAGAAAACAGTCTATCATAAAGGCGAGGTTGGTCTTTTTTACACAGATGAGTCTCCTGTAGGAAAGCTAAGTCAATATTCATCCTTTTTAAGTCTCGAAAGAGAGAAAACCTCTTCTGGGGTGTGTTTAAGCCTTTAGTATTTAGTGTCATAATATTAACCATGGTATAGCTTGAGGTAGGTATGCAACTATGGCTGGAGGACAAACCATTCTAACCTGAAAAAAAAAACATAAAAGAAACCGAACAATAATAATAAGAGATTCAGATAGTATAGCGTATGCGTAGTACCAGAAAAATGTGCCACCTTTAATCTGGTGGCTAACTTTAGGGGCAGCATAAAACTGTTGCCTGAACGGAGACCGCCTCAGGTTGACTGCCTGCCGAGGCAGCCAGGCAAGTCGAGGATTGGTCCCCCTGAGGTACATGAGAAGTCCCAGGAGAAAATAGGTGGTGGTCCACATAATCAGTGGTATTAGGAGGTAACAGGGGGAGTCACCATCCGCCGTCCGCTGCAACCGTGCAGTGTCGGCAAGGAGAACTAGGTGGTTGGTAAGTCATTGCTTTAAAATAAAGAGCAGAAGGTTCAGATTCCAAGATGATGTCCTAGCGAGGAGCAGCAAAAACTGTAGTTCATTCCCCAGATGGTTGGTCTTCCATATGATTTGTGTTGTCTGGGAAAGTGATACTGCGGATAGGGAGTTTAGTCCATTCAGAAATGTGCCGTACTTTCCTTGGAGGTGAGGATATAGGTGAGGAGCGAGGTAGAACAGTGGAGGTAGCAGATAGTTTAAGGCCTAGTTGTTTGAGAAACATGGGGGCATCATCAAAGTCAGATAGAGTCAAGATCAGGCCTTGTTTGTTTACTATTAGGCGAAAGGGGAATCCCCATTTGTAAAAGATTCCAGCTTCTCTGAGCAGCTGTGTGACCGGCTTGAGGGCCCTGCGTTTTGCCAAAGTTATTAGAGATAGATCGTTATATATGGCAATATCGTCCCCTTTAAATGAGATAGTAGATTTGTTTCTGAGGGCTTTGAGGAGGGCATCTTTAGCCTCATAGTAATGAAGTCTGGCAATAATGTCTTTTGGCCTCTGGGCACCAGGTCGGCGTTCCCCCAAGGATCTGTGGGCTCTGTCTATTCTCCACATTTCATCCGCCATGTCAGGGAGTAGTGAGTGAAATAATTCTTTGAGGTGGGCCTCGATACGCTCATTTGTCAGAGACATAGAGACCCCTTTGATGCGTACATTTTGTCTCCTCTCTCTATTCTCCATGTCCTCTTGTGCTGTGCGAATAGATTTTATGTCGGTTTGCATCAGTTGCTGCTCTTCCGATAAGTCAGCTTGTTTTATGGCTAGGGCATCCATCTTGTCTTCTAAGGCCTGTGTACGCTCCCCCAGCCCTGATATGTCAGTGCGGAGTTCTTGTACTGCAGTGAGGATTACGTTCTGCAGGGAGTTATGGAGGCTATGGTAGTGTTTGTCTAGTGTTTGTTCTAGGAGCGCAGCTGTTAGAAGCTGTGTGTTCCCCCCTGTACTCGCCTGGTCAGCCGAAGTTAGGCCTGGAGGATCTGCGTGGTCGGCGCCATCTTGGCTGGGCGGGTGACGGAGGAATTTTTCCATGGCGCCCGTTGTTGTGGCGCTTTTCTGGGCTCCCTTGGTGGCCATATGGTGCTGGGGGGCGTGTGGAGGTCGTCTGCCGCAAAAGCGCCGGTCTTTGTAGCTGTGGGAGCGGAGGAGGCAGCGGTGTGCAGCGGCGGCGGACGGAGCTCTCTCCCTATGCGTCCATCCCGGGTGACTCGCGCATGCGCCCCGGCCACACTGAATAAGATTTATATGGAACACATCATGAGGTCAATATGGGGCTGACTGCTTTAGAATTGGCTCCATAGTTCTGCTATAACACCGTCTGCATTCCAAATCAGACTGTTCTTTGCATTGCGCAGTCCCTCTTGCTGAGAAATGCACTGTCCCTGGTACATTTGACAAAAACAAGGCACCTGCATTCTACACTGTTAACACTCTGTATTGCTGAGAGGACAATAGCTATTTAATATACGCTTACTTGATAGAGTTCTCAAGACACAATTCCCCAGGCAACTACAGTTCAGCAAACAGCAGATAGGAAAAATCATTACTAGGAAGAACAGATGCAGAGCGTCAAAGTAACAAAATAGAATAAAGGTTGGACGATTGACTTGTTCTACAAATGGATCATCTCCCAGGGCCCAGTGGATGGACATGGAGGCCTCCCAGCCGTACAGCACTGGCACAGCGCAAGAGATATGTACTGTGTTATCTAACGGGAAAACATAAATATTTCACATTTATACGCATCAAAGAGATTGCTTTGTAATGTATCGCAGCACATCTAGCATTTTATGCTGTAAGTATCAAATAACTCTGAACTCAAAATATATGTTCAACTAGAAAAAGTTGCTGAAGAGTGAATAAAATTTGTTTTTTAAAGTTTTCCGTATATACTCGACTATAAGTCGAAAAATGTAAGTCTGATCTGCTGAAGTGAACTGGAGGGGGAGACTTATACTTGGGTCACACCTAAATTTCTGACTTATAGCCAGGTATCAAGTGCCCCTCTGCTGTATTCCTTCCCCATTCTGTCTGCCCGAAATGCTCCTCCCCCTGCTGGCTGTGGATTATTAGTGCCAAACACTGCTCAATATTTGTATGTTGAATCGACCTTTAGATTCAGTTGTTGAATACACTTTTGGCTGTTCGGTTTGATGTAAAGTGATTGATAACAGGTTGAAAATCAAAATTCCGTTAATTGGACAGGTTGGAAAACCTGTTTACTGGTTTTTACCATTCCTTTTGATATTGTCTCATTGCAACTTTAGTGATCAAAACATATTCATTTGTTAATTTGGATTAAATCTACCCGATATCGCTACTAGTGTGAGTAAGCGTTGATCAATTTTTTTTCTCAATTGGCATATCTTTTGATAATAAGAAAAAGTGATTGTTCTGTTGATTGATTTGCAATAAGAGTTCATAAGTCCATAAACAAGATCATGAAAAAAGAGCTCTTGCAACAAATCACACCACAGTAACATACTGGTCTACAGCAGAGGATTAACGTTCAATTTTTTTTCAAGTGAGACACCACCACCTCAACCTCAGAAGTGGACACTCACCCTTTGGAATTGACCCTCAGCTAGATGGGTCTGCAGTACATTGGGGTCATCTAGGCTGCCTCCTGCCTTCAAGGACTCTCTTTGGCTGCTTCCTCTTGAATAAGCTCTCAAGAATCAATGCACCTCAGAACTTAGTGAAAGTATGACTATCTTACTGCAGGGAGGCATGTCATTTAGATAGCCTAAATGATCCTGACACATATACTGTACATACACTAAGTTACCTAATCCATATACCTCCCAATCTGCCACTAAATCAAATCAAATCTGGTCAGAGAGGGATCTATGGCCTGTCCATACACTGCTGATTTCTAATAGAGTTCAGAATGAAATCTATTGAAAATTGTTCTAGCGCTGCCGCCTTCCAGGCTGACACCCATGTAATGTTTGCTTGTGCCTGGGCCTTGGGTAAGCGATGCATGCTCACCTGTCACGCTTGCGCACCTCCCTGTGTCTCCAGAGTCCTTTTGAACTGCCACCATTATGCTTTTGTGTAGTTAGGTGGCACACAGATAACCAGCGATAAGTGCCTGGCTTCGGCCTCACTGTAGAATGATACCCGTATTGTCATTTCTAGGTGGCTGCTAACAACATAGGCTGTAAGCTAACTTGTGAGGCTGGAGAATACAGATCTAGTTTCACACTTAATCAGATAGTTCTGCAAAGATTTCATAGCAACCTGTGGCTTTGTGTAAACATATGCAAATGGCAACTTTCTGAACCATATAGAGTGTCAGTCATTTTCCACATATGTCACAGCGGTGCAGAATTGCAGAACTGAATAGGAAAATAAGCTGTATATTCATAATTACAAAAGCTCAGCCTGTCTTAAAAGGAAACCTTTTGACCCTTAAATAATGCTGACATTTTCCTCTGCATTCTGTCCGATCAGCACAACAATGCAAATGCATGGGCACTTGTTTCCATAAGAAACAGATAATAAGGGTTCCTAAGTACAGGCACCTTGCAGGCATACACGTAATAAAGGAGACTGGAAAAAAGGGTGCAGGGGATTGCCACTAGTAGAATATTGGTAAATGTATTGATATTCCACTACTTTCTTCCGATAGTAAAATATCTGTCATCTTTACCGATATTTGACTATGACCTAACCCAGTGATCTGCAAACTTGGCTCTCCAACTGTTATGTCCCATCTACACTATGGGACATTGCAGCGATCCGGTGGCTCGATTAGCCGCTGGATCGCCTCTTCCGCGTGCCCGCCGCGTCCGCGTGCGCTGCATTCGATTCCCCGCTCATCCCCGCCGGCGCCGCTTATCTTCAGCTCGATTCCCTGCCATTGTCCCCTCGTGGGGAGCGAGCAGGGAATCGGCGGTGCGGAGATCCGTCCTGTCGGATCTTATCAATCGAGCCGCATCAGCGGCTCAATTGATAAGGAGCATCGCGGCCGCATCTACTCGTGTAGATGCGGCTTTAAGGAACTATAAGTCCCACAATGCATTGCAGGAGTCTGACAGTCACAGTCATGATTCATAAAGGCAAATGCATTGTGGGACTTGTAGTTCCTTAACAGCTGGAGAGCCAAGTTTGCAGATCACGGACTTAACCTAACCCTACTCTCACACAGAACCCTTCCTCTACCGATGCCTAACCCTAATACCCCCCTGGTGGTGCCTGACCCTAACTCTATAGCAGGCATGAAGTGCCTACCCGACCTCTTCTTCAACTACTGTATTAGCACTTCATTGGTGCTATCCTCTATAATAAAACCCCTGTGTCCCTGCGTCACGCTGTCCCTGTGTAGCTTGGTCCACGCTTTTTGCTACTGCGCATGTGCGCTGCACGGACCCAGCCTCACAGAGACAGGAGGACGGGATGGGGCCAGGGAGACGGGCGGGCGTGTGAGCGGTGAGTTGTCGCAATCTCTAGTCATGTGATATGGCTGAAGGAAATACTGAGTACCAGTCTTCAGTTAACATAGCTTATCACGAGAAAGAGCTCAATCTTTAACCCAAGGCCTCATGTGTGGGAAGCATTTGTGTTTGTTGCCATAGCACCCAGTCATGTATCTTTTCCATCTGCAAAAAAAGCCCTACAACAATGAAGCAGGTCAAACGTTTAACCTCCCTGGCGGTAAGCCCGACCTACGCTCAGGCTAGCCACCGGAGAGGATCACATGGCCCCCCGGAGTTTTTTTTAAAATAAAATTTGATCTAACTGCTTATCTAGCACTTCGCTAACTAATGATGCCCCCAAGTCCCTCCGCTCTCCCCCGATCACCACCGATCGCCACCGTTATACGTACCCCCCAGGGATCCCGCGATGGCGCAGCCTCCTAATCAGCTCCAGGCTTCGCTATAGGGAGGATCAGGACTGCGCATGACGTCATGTCCGATCGTCGCCATAGCGACGACTGAAGCTAAAGGGTGAAGATGCGGCTCTCGCGGGATCGCGGACGGGTAAATATTGCCGGCGGCGATCGGGGGGATCAGAGCGGTGCCCAGGGACTTGGGGGCCACAGTTAGCTAGCAAAGTGCTAGCTTAAGCAGTTAGATCAAATTTTTTTTAAAAAAATCCTCCAGCAGACGCAGCATCTGAAACTGTGTACCGCCAGGGAGGTTAAGGGGAGCCGAAAGCCATTGTTCCATACAGTATGCCAAAGAAAACAAATCTAGGCAACAGACTTCCTGTGCCCAAAAGAGAC
The DNA here is from genome assembly GCF_040937935.1 of Hyperolius riggenbachi. Lineage (NCBI taxonomy): Eukaryota > Metazoa > Chordata > Amphibia > Anura > Hyperoliidae > Hyperolius > Hyperolius riggenbachi. The sequence continues at coordinate 185,521,013 of NC_090646.1, forward strand.
TTAACATCTAAATGTTATATATTAAAACCTGTAAGCAGTGCTGGGCCGAAATTACGCATTAGCGTAATTACGCATCGTAATTCACTACAAATGCACCGTAAGCATTACGTGTAAGGTTACGGTATTACACGTAATTAATTACGCGTAGACCGTAGGTTACGTTATTACGCGTAACAAATTACGCGTAAGACAGTAAACTCCTATTGAAATTACACAGTCTGCCGTAATCGCGTAATATTACGCTCCCGTATAATACAAAAAAGCCACCGACTTTAAGGGTTAATAGCAAAGCCCCCTTAAGTGCTAAGGGCCTCAAATTTAAGGAATATATTAAGGAGATCAGAAGGAATAAGAGGAAAATTTTTTTTTACAAAAAGACCTTATAGTTTTTGAGAAAATCGATGTTAAAGTTTCAAAGGAAAAATATATACATTTAAAAACCCGCCGACTTTAACGGTTAATAGCAAAGCCTGCTTAAATTTTAGGAACACCAAATTCCCAGGGTATATTAAGGGGATCAGTGGGAATAAGAGGAACATTTTTTTTTTCAAAAAGACCTTATAGTTTTTGAGAAAATCGATTTTTAATTTTCAAGGGCAAAAATGTCTTTTAAATGTGGAAAATGTCAGTTTTTTTTGCACAGGTAACAATAGTGTATTATTTTCATAGATTCCCCCAAGTGGGAAGAGTTTTACTTACTTCGTTCTGAGTGTGGGAAATATAAAAAAAAAACGACGTGGGGTCCCCCCTCCCAGACCTCTGTAACCCATTGTCCCCCATGCAGGCTGGGATAGCCAGAATGCGGAGCACCGGCCGCGTGGGGCTCCGCACCCTGACTATACCAGCCCGCATGGTCCATGGATTGGGGGGTCTCGGAAGGGGAGGGGCAGCCAAGCTTTCCCCTCCCCCTCCGAGCCCTTGTCCAATCCAAGGACAAGGGGCTCTTCTCCACCTCCGATGGGCGGTGGAGGTGGAGGCCGCGATTTCCTGGGGGGGGGGGGTGTTTATGGTGGCATCTGGGAGTCCCCTTTAGAAAGGGGTCCCCCAGATGCCCACCCCCCCTCCCAGGAGAAATGAGTATAGGGGTACTTGTACCTCTTACCCATTTGCTTTAAGAGTTAAAAGTAAATAAACACACAAACACTTAGAAAAAGTATTTTAATTAAACAAAAAACATAACCACGAAAAAGTCCTTTAATATTCTTAAAGGAAAGGTTCAGGGAGGGTGGAGGAAAAATAAAAATCAATTTCCACTTACCTGGGGCTTCCTCCAGCCCGTGGCAGGCAGGAGGTGACCTCGCCGCCGCTCCGCAGGCTCCCGGTGGTCTCCGGTGGCCGACCCGACCTGGCCAGGCCGGCTGCCAGGTCGGGCTCTTCTGCGCTCCAAGTCCTGGTACTTCTGCGTCCCACGCGGGTGCGCTGACGTCATCGGACGTCTGCCGGGCTGTACTGCGCATCTGTCCGATGACGTCAGAGCGCCGGCGTGCGACGCAGAAGTACCAGGACTTGGAGCGCAGAAGAGCCCGACCTGGCAGCCGGCCTGGCCAGGTCGGGTCGGCCACCGGAGACCACCGGGAGCCTGCGGAGCGGCGGCGAGGGCACCTCCTGCCTGCCACGGGCTGGAGGAAGCCCCAGGTAAGTGGAAATTGATTTTTATTTTTCCTCAACCCTCCCTGAACCTTCCCTTTAATTAACCATTAATACTTACCTGTCCCTTTAAATAAATGATCCCTCGCAATAGCCTCGGAAATGTTCTATCAGTTACAATGTAACAAAGTTATTACAATGTAACAACTTTGTTACATTGTTACTACGCCGCACCCGACGTCACTCGCCGCTCAGCCGCCGCATACACTTACGCGTCCGTGCAGGACGCTAAGTCCCTGCCGGCTCCCGCCATCCACCCCGCCCACATCTGTCACCCACATGTGGGTGACATGTGGGAGAGGCGGGGAGGGCAGCGGGAGCCGGCGGAACTTAGCGTCCTGCACGGACCCGACAGAGCTCTGAGCTATATAGCTCAGAGCTCTCTAAGCATCTTTGTATTTGGGCTCCAAGGAGCCCCATTGGTCCTTAGCAGACCAATGGGGTTCCTTCTGATTTGAAGGAACCCCATTGGTCTGCTAAGGACCAATGGGGCTCCTTGGAGCCCAAATACAAAGATGCTTAGAGAGCTCTGAGCTATATAGCTCAGAGCTCTGTCGGGTCCGTGCAGGACGCTAAGTTCCGCCGACTCCCGCTGCCCTCCCTGCCTCTCCCACATGTCACCCACATGTCACCCACATGTGGGTGGGGTGGACGGCGGGAGCCGGCGGGAACTAAAGGTGCGTACACACATGCGACTATAGTCGTTTGTAACGATCGTTCCCCGATCTTTACCAACGACGATCGTTACAAAAAACGAACCACCGACTATTAAGGCAAACGACGAACGAGCCAAATCGCTACAAAAGAAAGTTCTGTCTCGGCGGATTTTAACCAACGACGATCGTTTGCAAAAGTAGTACATCGTTGGAAACGATCGTTCGTACTAGGCTTGACATGCGCATTTCACTATTTCTCCATGGAACTTCTCATTTTTATGCGCAGGCGCAATAGTTGCTTTCTGTGATGTAACGTTCGTTCTAACGATCAGATCGTTACACACATTTTAAAACTACCTTTACTTAGGTCGTTCTTTCATCAATTAAAAGTTCGTTCGTCGTTCTTAACGAACGATCATTGTCGCATGTGTGTACGTAGCATTAGCGTCCTGCACTGACGCGTAAGTGTATGCGGCGGCTGAGCGGCGAGTGACGTCGGGTGCGGCGTAGTTACAATGTAACAAAGTTGTTACATTGTAATAACTTTGTTACATTGTAACTGATAGAACATTTCTGAGGCTATTGCGAGGGATCATTTATTTAAAGGGACAGGTAAGTATTAATGGTTAATTAAGAAAATTAAAGGACTTTTTTCGTGGTTATGTTTTTTGTTCAATTAAAATACTTTTTCTAAGTGTTTGTGTGTTTATTTACTTTTAACTCTTAAAGGAAATGGGTAAGAGGTACAAGTACCCCTATACTCATTTCTCCTGGGAGGGGGGGTGGGCATCTAGGGGACCCCTTTTTAAAGGGGACTCCCAGATGCCACAATGAACCCCCTTCCCCAGGAAATCGCGGCCTCCACCTCCACCGCCCATCGGAGGTGGAGAAAAGCCCCTTGTGCTTGGATTGGACAAGGGCTCGGAGGGGGAGGGGAAAGCTTGGCTGCCCCTCCCCTTCCGAGACCCCCCAATCCATGGACCATGCGGGCTGGTATAGTCAGGGTGCGGAGCCCCACGCGGCCGGTGCTCCGCATTCTGGCTATCCCAGCCTGCATGGGGGACAAGGGGTTAAAGAGGTCTGGGAGGGGGGACCCCACGTCGTTTTTTTTTTATATTTCCCACACTCAGAACGAAGTAAGTAAAACTCTTCCCACTTGGGGGAATCTATGAAAATAATACACTATTGTTGCCTGTGCAAAAAAAACTGACATTTTCCACATTTAAAAGACATTTTTGCCCTTGAAACTTAAAAATCGATTTTCTCAAAAACTATAAGGTCTTTTTGAAAAAAAAAATTTCCTCTTATTCCCACTGATCCCCTTAATATACCCTGGGAATTTGGTGTTCCTAAATTTTAAGCACGCTTTGCTATTAACCGTTAAAGTCGGCGGGTTTTTAAATGTATATATTTTTCCTTTGAAACTTTAACATCGATTTTCTCAAAAACTATAAGGTCTATTTGAAAAAAAAATTTCCCTCTTATTCCTTCTGATCTCCTTAATATATTCTCCAAATTTGAGGCTCTCAGCAATTAAGGGGGCTTTGCTATCAGCCCTTAAAGTTGGCGGCTACGTAACATTGATCCATGCGTCAACTTTTCCGCTTGGGAGCATTGCCTTACGCATTAATTGCTAGTAGGAAATTGTGCGTAAGACAATAACGTAACAACCTGCATTACGGTATTCTTACGCGTAATTGCGTAAGGGCCATGCATAATTATAGACATGAACCGTAGATAAATGTCTACGCCGTAAGCGTAATTCCGTAATGCGTAATAGCGTAAAATTACGCGTAATGATCCGTAAGCGTAGATTTTTCCATTACGACCAGCACTGCCTGTAAGCTATGAAAAAGCAAATACATAAATAAAAATGTAAAAGACAGAGGGCATCTCTAAACCCGAGGTGAGAGTGATATGCAGTAGAGTCTGCAATATTTATTTCCTATTACACAATACCAGTTGCCTGGCAGCCCTGCTCATCTATTTGGCTGCAGTGGTGGCTGATTTACACCAGAAACAAGCATGCAGCTAATCTTTATAAGCTCTGAGATGCTTGTTCAGGCAACTGGTATTGCTTAAAAAGAAATAAATATGGCAGTCTCTATATCACTTTTACCTCAGTGTTCGCTTTAAGTGTCGCTCACTATACCTTATATGTGTGCATTCATTTATCCAAAGGCAGGAAAATATTATTCAGTATTTTAATAGATGGGACAGGAAATTCAATAAAAACATCTAAACTAATGAAAGGTTATTAATAATTAAAGCTCCTTCCGATCAATATTTGATTGTTTTGTCAATCAAACATTGATTGTGTAACCTTGTTGTTTATTGATCAAGGTAAATGATTTACGTGATAGCAGAAATCTGATCTGATATCCTTCACAAGGAGCTGTTCAAGAGGGAGGTGGCATTAGCTGTGTAAACAGTGTACTACATTGCATATTAGAAAGCTTCAACTGTGACAACAGTGCAATCATGTTCAATTGGGTATCTAACAAGATCTCATCTAATATCAAATGGAGTATGGTGCTTAACCCTTTCGGGACCATGTGCATTAGATTAGGCCCGGTTCACATTAGCGGTTGTTTGCCAAACGGACCGGATGACCTGACCGGATCCGGATCGGAACCGTATGGTTCTGATCCGGATCCGATCCGGATCCGGTCAGGTTGCATCAGGTGTCCATCAGGATGCGATCCGGATCCGTTTGGCAAAAGTTCGTTAAAAACAAAAAAAAAGTTGGGGTCTGGGAGGTCAGCAGAAGGGGGACCTGTGGAATCAGGCCCTCTGCTGTTTAGCACTCACCTCCACCTCCGACATGCTGCCAACATCTCCGGATCCGGATCCAGCTGTGCTGCTCCACTCCAAAATGCTTGCCCATGTGTCCCCATCCAATATCGCCGCAACAATCCCCATAGGAAGTGGGGTAGAACATCCGGATTTCTCAGCCAGTGTGTTGTGCGCTCTCCGGTTCCCATTGGTTTGTATTGGCCGGATGGTGCAGTCCGGCTCCGCCCCGGATACGGCTGCCGGAGGAGCCGGATGAAAAAATAGCGCATGTTGGAACGGAGGCCGGAGTCCGGATCCGGCCCGGATCCGGTCCGGCTCCGGTTTGGCAGAACGGACGCATGTGAACGGACGCATAGGCTTTCATTGCTATGCCGTGCGTCCGTTCCGTCCGTTCTGCAAGCGGTGCGGCTCCGGCACGGCGATTCCGGAGGGCCACCGCAAGTGTGAACCGGGCCTTATACACCGCACTTGTGGCTGTTCTAGCCTGATGCTAAAAGTAATGGATAAATATTCGGCTTTGCGCTGGTAATGCTATTATTTTAAAACATAGCAGAAAGTGATACTTACTGGGCAGAAGTATGTGCTCTCAACGATATGTTTAGCGACCATATTGTTCTCAGCAGACAAAGACATAATGAAGAGTAAAGCATCCCTGGCCTGTTGTCCCACCGTACCCTCTCTATGGATGAATGGTATTAGCAAGGAGAAGATGAGGAAGTTGGCAGCTCCTTGGTCTTCACTGGTGTGAAAAAACAGTTCCAATATAGAAGGATCTTTGGCAAGTATTGAACACAACTGGTTAAGTAGAACAACTAGTTCGGTCTCTACGTTTGTAGTTGACGTCCCAGAACAAGTACTTAGCAACATCATCAGTGGTTTGAGTATAGGCTTGTGATGTAGCAAAGGCTGATGCGACTGGGTGACCAGTAATTCGTACATCCTTAGCTGCTCAAATTTGGTCTCATCTGAAAATTCTCTCCTGAGACTCCATAAAAACAGTTTCTCCATAATGTTCTCTGACACCACAAACTCCAGAATAGGCCCCATGGCAGCATCTTTCACCTGCTCTTCAATTAAAAGCAAGATCATGTGTTCCACGTAATTCTGTACAGCACTGACTTCATCTGCAGAAATAGAACCATATTTGGCGAAAGAGTTCTTGAACGGGTCATGTTTCTCCAAAATGCGCTGGACCTAGATGGACACAAACATAATGCAAATATAGTGAGTGTGACGGATTGAAAAAACAAACAAACGTTAAACATGAGTACTCCTCTCACATTTTTGTAAATATTTTATTATATGTTTTCATGGGGCAGTACTAAAGATACAACACTTTGGAAGTAACATCCGTAATTTTACCATGCAGGCACAGCAATATCACTAGAACCATATTAAATACTGGAGAACAGGTTATTTAATGTGCATTTACCCCTTTAGGGGGAGCAAAGGGTGCCAATATCCTTAACAACAAAACAAGGGAACCAATTTCTCACAATGCTTCATAATTTTTAATTCAGTATACAAACCCCGCAATAAACAACCCCTACCCCCCTAAAAACAATGCCTATATTGGATTGGAGCGCTCCCCATTCACACCAACACATGCACATGCAAATTATGGCCTGGTCAGCACAAAAAATGCTCAATTTGAATAGCAATTCAAGATCTATCTAGTTTTCTTTGCAGCATCGCATTTATCAATGGAATTCTGTTTGAGATCTAGTCAGTATAATTTCCGCATCAGAGTTCCATATATTGCTTTAATCTTCCAAGGAAATACTAATGTCCATGGACTACACCTTCCTCTACAATGGGCTGCACTCACACAGCATGGTTAGGGCTCCCTTGAGCTTTCTTAATTATGCATAGTCCTTATATGATGCTTATTCCAATACTGCTCAGCAGCACTCACCACCTCGTGTCACGTCTCGTCGCAATATCACTGCTACTGCTATGCAAAAGTACCACAAGATACACTAGTAGCATGACCCACGGTTCTTCAGTAGTGTGGCCATTACTACTGAAATGCACGTGTTACCGTAGTAGTGGGCGCACTACTAGAGTACAATGGGTCAGGCTACTAACGTGTTTTGTGGACCTTACATGCGGAAGTAACAGTAATATTGCTGTGCGCTGTGCGTGCCTGGTAATATTACAAATGTTTAATGAATCAACACGAATGATACAATGTAAAGTAGTCAGCTTGTAAAGCAGTGTAAATTTTCTGTTCCAAAAAAATAACTCAACACACAGCCAGGGGCGTAGCTAGAAATGACTGGGCCCCATAGCAAATTTTTTGTATGGGCCCCCCCCCCACCCCCACCCCCTGCGCCGCCATCCCCACCGCCATTTCACCAGAAAATAATCGTAAAGTGGGCAGCATTTCACCATAAAATAATCGTAGAGAGGGCAGCCTTTCACCATAAATTAATTGTAAAGAGAGCAGCATTACACCATAAATTAATCCAGGGCTGTGGAGTCGGTACAAAAATCTTCTGACTCCAACTCCGACTCCTCAGTTTATGAAACCACGACTCCAACTCCGAGTACCCAAAATGGCTCCGACTCCTTAGTCTAATACTTAACAGGGCTGTGGATTTTGTACAGAAATCATCCGACTCCGAAGTTTATGAAATCAACGACTCCGACTCCGGGTGCCCAAAATTCCCCCGACTCCGACTCCTTGACTGCGACTCTACAGTACTGAATTAATCATAAAGAGAGCAGCATTTCACCATAAATTAATCGTAAAGAGAGCAGCATTTCACCATAAATGAATCATAAAGATAGCAGCATTTCACCATAAAATATTTGTGAAGAGAGCAGCATTTCACCAGAAATTAATCGTAAAGTGGGCAGTATTTCACCATAAAATAATCGTAAAGAGAGCAGCATTTCACCAGAAAATAAGCATTATGCGGGCATCATTTCACCAGAAATCGTAAAGTGGGCAGCATTTCACCAGAAAATAATCGTTATGCAGGGAGCATTCACCAGAAAATATTTGCTATGTGGGTAGCATCCACCAGACAATATTTGCTATGTGGGGAGCATCCACCAGACAATAATCGCTATGTGGGGGGAGCATTCACCAGACAATAATCGCTTACTATGGGGGGGCATTCACCAGACAATAATCGCTATGTGGGGGGAGCATTCACCAGACAATCGCTCGCTATGGGGGGGGGCATTCACCAGACAATAATCGCTATGGGGGGGCCATTCACCAGACAATAATCGCTATGGGGGGGACCATTCGCCAGACAATCGCTATTTGGGGGGAGCATTCACCAGACAATAATCGCTATGTGGGGGGAGCATTCACCAGACAATAATCGCTATGGAGGGCAATTCACCAGACAATAATCGCTATGGGGGGGACCATTCGGCAGACAATAATCGCTATGTGGGGGGAGCATTCACTAGACAATCACTATGTGGGGGCAGCAGCCAGCACCTCTCTGTCTCCCCCATCCCCCCCCCCCCATAGCAGCCAGCACCTCTCTGTCTCCCACAGCAGCCAGCACCTCTCTGTCTCCCCCATCCCCCCCACCACACACAGCAGCCAGCACCTCTCCCTCCCCCATCCCCCCACAGCAGCCAGCACTTCTCTCCCCCCCCCCCCCCCCACACACAGCACCTCTCTCTCCCCCATCCCCCTCACAGCAGCCAGCACTTCTCTCCCCCATCCCCCCCCCCCACACACACAGCAGCCAGCACCCCTCTCTCTCCCCCATCCACCCCACAGCAGCCAGCACTTCTCTCCCCCATCCCCACACACACACACACACACAGCACCTCTCTCTCCCCCATCCCCCCCCACAGCAGCCAGCACGTTTCTCCCCCATCCCCCCCCCCACACACACACACACACGCACAGCACCTCTCTCTCCCCCATCCACCCCACAGCAGCCAGCACTTCTCTGTTTCCCCCATCCCCCCACACACAGCAGACAGCAAGTCCCCCGGCCAGGCCGTTCCCCAGCACCCACCCACCTCCGACCGTGCTCCACAGCAGCCAGCAGCACCAGCCAGCCAGGCACGTGTATTAATTTACTTGCGGGCAGCTTGCGTGGGACGGTCACGGTGGGGTGGGGCCGGGTCGGGTCGCTCCGCTCTCCTCCACTCTGGCCTCCTCCAGTCCAACAGGCACAGCACCCTGAGCAGTCCGCTCCCTCCCTCGCACGCGCATAGGACGTCACTCCTCCTTCTCCCTGGCTGGCCGGCCCGGAAGCCGGAACTATAGAGTAACTGTCGGGCCGGCCGCCAGGAGTATCATTGCGCCCAAGTAGTCCCCCTCCTCACAGCCACCTTATCAGAGGAGGAGGGCCAGGGAGGGGGGGGCCCGCAGCTCTAAAAGTATGGGGGGTGGGGTGGGGGCCCCGGACAGGACCGACATTAAAAAAAAAAAAAAAACGAAAAAAAAAAAAAACTGATGTACGGGCAGGCGGGCCCCCTGTGGCGTAGGGCCCCGTAGCAACGCTATGGTTGCTATACTTATTGCTACGCCACTGCACACAGACATAAACGTCTAAAACACATCAACAAAAGTGAATGCATCCCAAGCAAAGAATGTCAACATTTTGCCCAGTTAGACATTTTCCCTCCACTAGATCATGTTACTATTTAGTGTTACAAGATCAGAGGTGTGAATGGGGAGCAGATGTGTCGAATTTTGTGTTATCGCTCTCACACTCTCATACTGGTCACTGGAAGTTCAGCATGGCAGCTCATGGAGAGAACTCTCTGCAGATGTTAAAGAAAATTGTTTCTAAAACATAAAGATGGCCTAGGCTATAATAAGATTGCCAACACCCTGAAACTGAGCTGCAGCACGGTGGCCAAGACTAAAGTGATTTAACAGGACAGGTTCCGTTATAAGAGGGTGTGTGTTATCCCAAGGGATCCCGAAGACATAACAACTAAAGTTGTTTAGGTGATACCTTTAATGACTAACTGTACAAGATTTCTTTGCAAGTTTTCCAAACTTTAAAGAGACTCTGTAACAAAATTTTCAGCCTTAGTTCTTCTATCCTATAAGTTCCTTTGCCTGTTCTAATGTGCTCTGACTTACTGCAGCCTTTCCTAATTGCACAGTGGCTGTGTTATCTCTGTTATATGATCTAATCTGTTTCCTTCTGTCGGCTCTGTCGGGCTAATGGCCCATACTCACGAGTGACATTTGTCGCCGCAACACGCGGCGCGCGCGTGTTGCGGCGACAGGTCGCCCGTGAGTATGGGCCGCCGCACGCGCGCGCACCCCGAACTGTCGCCCGTCGCTCATGTCGCCAGGCGATTGAAACTTTCAATCGCATGGCAACAGTCGCCGCTGCCCCCCCCCCGCCGCAACTGTCGCTAGTCCGCGTGAGTACGCGGACTAGCGACAGCAACCTCCATGTAGGTACATGGAGCTTCCGGCGGGGGGAGGAGGAACGTCAGCGACAGCTTCCGCCTTGCCGCTGGTCCCTCTTCCGCGTGTGTACGCGGAGGGACCTGGCGAGAAGCTGTCGCCGGCCTGTCGCCCACACGCTCACGTGTGCTGGCGACAGGCCACATTTCTCGCCCGTGAGTATGGGCCTTAAGGCTTGAATGTGTGGAATGTGCAGGGCTGCTTGTGATTGGATAGAAGCGATACACACCCTCTGCAGGCCCCCTGCAGGCTCTGTATGACTCACACACTCTGCTTATGTGAGCCTATCACAAGCTAGTTACTTTGTTTGTAAACACTGCCTAAAACTGTTAATTACAAGCTAGGATTGCAGCAGAGAGTGGCAGAAACAGCAGAGGGGCCCAGGAGAGCATAATGAATAGAATGGTATGCTTTTTGCTGTAAAAATTTTAGAGTACAGATTCGCTTTATGCTTCTTTTTCAGGCATGTTTCAGAACTGGATCAGAATCATACAAAGTACTGTCACATGCAAAGGCTTTATTTATGATTTTCTAGGGTATACAGCAATCTGACTACTCACTTTACTGTGGACAAAAACTAGGATAAATCTGAACAGAGGAGGACACAGAACTAAACTACATTCTTTTTCTGGTAGAGTGGGGAAGAGGTGGAACCAGACCACTATTGATGGCATCAGTCACATTACAATGTTTGGTGGCACCAATACAGGAACTCAGTGGATTTTCCTCAATGGCAACCCAAGAAGTACTGGCATCCTGTACCTTTCCACACACTGCCCAAAAAGAAAAAAAATGGCAACGTTTCCAACAATTTTGTAAATGAAAAGCAGATTTAAAATATACAGAAGAAAACCAATTTAAAACATCAGCATTCAGCAAAGAAACAAAAACGCATGTTTCAGAATGAGCAATAATCTTAATGAAGCTTAATTTAAACCACTTTCGGTTATTACATAATATCACCACAGCGCAATCAAGACACCGTAAATGTTCTTTGCAATATTTTGCCAACTAGAGATTGGGAGCCAAACAGTCCCCGAGCTGTACAACATTTGTATAGAAGGCTCCATATACCCAAAGCCATAATAACATCAAACATGTCATTAGCAACATAAAAGAGCTGCACAACAGATTCAAACAAAGGTTGAATTTACTTTAAAACGCAACCTAAGCCAAGGTTAGGGAATTTGTGAGCTGCTATTATTATCCTGAGTTTGTGTAAGATCCACACAACTATCCTTAACCCTGTAAAGTGAAGCAGAACAGCATTGGCTGCAGCCATACTCACCTCTCTATCCTTCCTTGCTTTTTAAAGTAAACCCGAGGCAGATCATAACTAAAAAAAAACACTTACCTAAGAAGTGGGAAGCCACTTGATCCTCCAGAGTCTTCCCATGTCCTCCTCCAGACTACCACCGCTGCCCGGGACCCTCTGGAAGTTCGCAATTGCGCTCCTCCTCATGCTCGCGCAAGTACGACCTTGATTGCACAGTAACACACAGCCGCTAATAGACAAGTGGCTCGGGCTAACTGCGCAGGCACAGCCGTACTTGCACAGGCATAGTATGGCCATGCTTGTAAACAGTAGGTTACAAAGCTATGATAACATATCTAGAGATGGCTCGAACCTCCGATTTTCGGTTCGCGAACCTTGAACGCGAACTTCCGCAAAAGTTCAGTTTGCGCGAACTTTCGCGAACCGCAATAGACTTCAATGGGGATGCGAACTTTGAAAACTAGAAACATTTATGCTGGCCACAAAAGTGATGGAAAAGATGTTTCAAGGGGTCTAACACCTGGAGGGGGGCATGGATAAATGGGATAGACGCCAAAAGCCCCGCGGAAAAAAATCTGGATTTGACGCATTTTTAAGCGTTTTAAGGGCAGAATTCAGATTGCATGCTAAATTGCAGGCCTAACGTGCTTTCAAACATCTTGCATGTGTATACATCAATCAGGGAGTGTAATTAGAGTACTGCTTCACACTGACACACCAAACTCACTGTGTAACGCACCGCAAACAGCTGTTTGTGTAGTGACGGTCATGCTGGACTGGTGTGCACCATGGCGAGAGTGCAGGCCGTGGCGGGTTTTCAAGCCCATATTTGTCGCCGGGCTGTGGTAGCTCAATGATAGAACAACAGTGACTATCCAGCTGATCGAATTTGGTCTGTCCACAATGAAGCAAAGACCTTATTATCTTGGGTGTGCCTCTCCCCCGAGACACTCATATAGCCGTCGGTCATTGCTTCATTGTGATACGCGGCAAGGTAACGATCACAAAGGGGAATTGACACATGTACATGCCTTTTGTTTTGTTGCTGCAGCTGCAGTACAGCCAAAAAAATTAGGCAGGCATGTACACGCACCAGAAAAATGATTATAGCGGCCGCTGCCAGCAGCAGCCTTAAAAATTCAGGAATCCGCCTGGAGTCCTGGACCCTGTTGGTGGTGTCAGAGAAGGCAGTCAATCGGCCTGCAGGCAGAGATGCTGTGTTGGGACCATGGCCGGATTTCTGGCAAGGCCAAATAGGCCATGGCCTAGGGCACCAGATAAACAAGGGGCGGCCTGCAGACAGTGGGCATTATTTGCAGGACATTATTTGCAAGTGTCCAAACAAATGAAAGGGGTCAGAGCCTGTAGGGTCCCCAGTGGCTACAAGAGGCAAAACAATTTCAAAAAGACCTTATAGTTTCAGAGAAAATCAATTTTAAAGTTTCAAAGGGGAAAAAAAATACACATTTAAAAACTCGATGACTTTAATGGTTAATATGGTAGCAAATCCACCTTAAATGCTAGAAACCCTAAATTTGCAGGATATGTTAAGGAAATCATTGGGAATAAGAAGAAAAAAACAATTTTTCAAAAAGACCTTATAGTTTTTGAGAAAATCGATTTTAAAGTTTTGAAGGAAAAAAGTATACCTTTAAATGTGGTAAATGTCACTTTTAGTAGCAAACCCAACGGTGGTGTAATTTTACATGTATCAGAAGAAAGAGCAATGAATTTCCTGATGGGGTTTCCAGGGGGTTCATACGCAGTACGTATGGACCTCCTGGAAACCCCTCCGCAGCCGCAGTGCTTTGGCCAGGGATCGCTATACAGCCGCAATATGGCTGTATAGCGATCCCTGGCATTTTTTCCTATTTTCCCAATTTTTTGTGTGTTTAGAGTGTGGGAAATGTTTTTTAAAAAATAATGTGGGGTCCCCCCTCCTGAAACATTTTAACCCCTTGTCCCCCATGCAGGCTGGGATAGCCAGAATGTGGAGCTCCGACCGATTGGAGCTTCACACCCTGACTATACCAGCTGCAAAAAGGTCCCTTAATGCCGATTTTTGTTCCTGGGTATCTGTTGGGGGCCCCCAGGTTTATTTTGCCCTGGGGCCCCATTGCTAATAAAACCGGCCCTGGCTGTGCTACAGGCAGCTGCAGTCCGTTAACCAAACGTTTGTGAACAGTGTGTGACTAGCAAAAAGCCAGACCTTGTCCAATGACATAGCAGCAGCTGCAGGCAGTTACATAAGGCCGGGTCTCACGCACTTGGTGTGGGGGATGAAAGGACCAGGGGCAGCACCAGCAAATAGTACAAAATACAGAAGGCAGCCTCTCACAGTACCCATTTCTTAATTATTGATTGGCCAGCGCTGTTACCCTGGAGAAAGCAGTGGGTGCAGGACTCACTTTTACGTGTTGCTGACCCCACCCAATGTCTTTGATACACTATTGACTACGTGTGTGTGTGTGTGGTGGACGGCTCCCACCTCGCCCATCACCTGTAGATTGCTTGATTGACTAGTTCCCCCGTGTGATGTGATTGATTCACTTCACGTTGCCATGGAGACCTCGGCACTAACCACAATAGTGGACACCAGCGGCCCAAACATTTTTGGGTGTGTGTGTGTGTGTGTGTGTGGAGAGAGGTGGTAGGATACAATTTCGGTTGGGGCGGCTGGTAATAGTCGGCCTTGGGTGGTAAGAAGTACAAATCCGGCCCTGGTTGGGACCGACTTAGTCATGGGACAGGCAGTCACACGGCATGCAGGCAGAGATGCTGTGTGCGGGGACTGACTTAGTCTTGGGGCGGGCAGTAGCCCTCCGGGATCCATGCCTCATTCATTTTGATAAAGGTGAGGTACTGAACACTTTTGTGACTTAGGCGACTTCTCTTCTCAGTGACAATGCCTCTAGCTGCGCTGAAGGTCCTTTCTGACAGGACGCTTGATGCAGGGCAAGACAGAAAATGGATGGCAAATTGGGACAGCTCTGGCCACAGGTTAAGCCTGTGCACCCAGTAGTCCAAGGGTTAAACGCTGCTCACAGTTTCTACATCCACACTTAAGGCCAGGTAGTCGGCTACCTACCGGTCCAGGCATTGGTAGAGGGTGGATCCGGAAGGGCTAAGGCGAGGCATTGGACTAAATAATGTCCGCATGTCCGACATTACCATGAGATCGCTGGAGCGTCCTGGCCTTGCCTGCGTGGACATGGGAGAAGGAATACTGGCAGTGGTACTTTTATTGCGTTGTGCTATGACATCACTGTTAAACGCATTGTAAAGCATAGTTGCCAGCTTGTTCTGCAAGTGCTGCATCCTTTGCAGGATCCTGGGCACCCGATGCGGCATTTTTGTTGCATCGGGTGTGACTTTTAAGGGCCAGCAATGCACACTATTATCTGCGCAGCACGCTGTGCGAGTAGTGAGCGGTATTATTTCAACTGTGTGGGCGCAAACCACCTAAAGCCGTGGTTTGCGCACACTAACACTTACAGCACACTAACCGGCTTAGCGCAGGTTAGTGAATCAAGCCCACTGTCTCTTAGGATCCCACGTGACATCCGTATCATCGTCATCATCATAATCATCCTGCCCTGCTTTGCTTGCCTCAAACACCTCATAAACTGCACCAACAGCAGGTACTTCATCCTCCTCCTCCTCACACGTTACATCCATAGTGTCGCCTAACACAGACATATGAGGTGTGCATATGAGGTGCGCCTTCATCTTGTTATAACAGTAGTGGCTGTGAATCAGTGATTTCCCCACCAAATAACTCCTGCGAAGTGTCAAATGGAATGGATGTGGTGCTAGAAGTAGCACTGGTGGCTGCAGAAAAAGAGGTGTTCTTTGTTAAATAGTCAACCACGTCCTGACAATCTTGGGAGTTGATGGGACGTGCCTTCTTCTGAGCACTATACTTTGGTCCAGGGCCGCACAATATCACATCAGCATGACCTCGAACAGACCAGCCGAGTGGCCTGCCTCTGGGTCTGCCCCTGCCTCTGCCTCTACCTGTTTTGTCCATATCGGGAGGGGGGGGGGATGAAGTGAAAGGTATGCACTGAATTGACTAATACAATGTGCAGTCACACAGGTGCAGTTAACAGGTATGCACGAAGTGGTATATCACACTGCGTGCGCTCACGTAGGTAGGTGGGTGGGTGCACTGAACAACAGGTTGGTATATGCAGTGATGGGTATTACAAATGTGCACCTGTCACATACACGTACCATGAACAGGTACAGTGACTGGTGGTATTAACAATGTGTGCGCTCACGTAGGTAGGTGGGTGCACTGAACAACAGGTAGGTATATGCAGTGATGGGTATTACATATGTGCATGTCACACACACACACAGGTACCGTGAACAGGTGCAGTGACCCTGCGTGCGCTCACGTAGGTAGGTGGGTGCACTGAACAACAGGTAGGTATATGCAATGATGGGTATTACAAATGTGCACCTGTCACACACACGTACCGTGAACAGGTACAGTGACTGGTGGTATTAACAATGCGTGCGCTCAGGTAGGATAGTGGGTGCACTGAACAACAGGTAGGTATATGCAGTGATGGGTAATACATATGTGCATGTCACACACACACACAGGTACCGTGAACAGGTGCAGTGACACTGCGTGCGCTCACGTAGGTAGGTGGGTGCACTGAACAACAGGTAGGTATATGCAGTGATGGGTATTACAAATGTGCACCTGTCACACACACGTACCGTGAACAGGTACAGTGACTGGTGGTATTAACAATGCGTGCGCTCACGTAGGTAGGTAGGTAGGTGCACTGAACAATGAACAGGTGCAGTGATTGGGATGGGATTACAAATGTGCAGCTGCCTGTCACACACACAGGTAGTCACTGAATGTGCTGGGCCTGGCAGTGGCACAGTAGGAATTAAGGGGCAAAAGGCCAGCTGCGACTGACTGACAGGGCTGTATATAATGCAAGTGGGCCACACACAAAAAAAATAAAAAATAGATCACAAGAACAAGATTAACTCTCAAAAGAGCTGTTGAGGGGTGCTTTTTTAGCAATAGGAATCAGCAAGGAGCAAGCTAACAAGCCTACAAGAGCCTAACTAAGCTTTCCCTATAGCTCTCTCTGCCACAGCAGCAGAATCAGGAGCAGCAGCAGCTCTCCCTTCTCTAATTACTGCAGGCACATGAGTGAGTCCAAAGCCTGATGCTGCCTGCCTTTTATAAGGGGGGAGGGCCTCCAGGAGGGAGTGTAGCCTGATTGGCTACAATGTGCCTGCTGACTGTGATGTACAGGGTCAAAGTTGACCCTAATGATGTAGTATAGGAGGCCGCGGGTCGAACCGCCATAAAGTTTGCTTTCGTTTGCGCGAATAAGTTCACGGTCGAACTGTTCGGGCCATCTCTAAACATATCCAATAAGCTCTTGTCGGCTATGTTTTGGGCATTTCAGTGGTGGGGGCAGGGAGGGCACAGGAAACCTCTGGATGTCTAGCTAAGTATGTAACGTTTTTGTTAGGATCACCTCAGTTACACTTTGAAGTGCCCATCAATGATCCAATCTTGATTGTACAATCTTACCTCCTTTATAGGACTACTTAAAGTATCCAATTCTCTCACTTTTACAATACAGTATAGATGTATTAGTATTGTACAATTCTACTTTAGAATAATACCACTGTGAGCTCTAGGGTGTCCCCACAGCAACTGAAAGTAAAAAATGTCTGAGATCCTACCGTTAGCCCAGGCCACTTGTCCTACGTGATTGCACTCAGACTTCTGCACTGGTCGGCATCCCAGAGGATGAAGCATATCAGAGGGGCATGTCCAGGGCATCCAGGAATGCAAGAGGGGGAGTAGGAGGTTAGCAGTCATGTAACCGCTATTACAGGACAGAGTTACTGTACTATGGTTAGAGGGTCACAGACAAGCACCCGCAGATATCATTAGAATTAATGAGCTAAGTTCTCACAGCAGGTGCTGCATATTATTGCAGTTTTACAGCCACTAATTTACTAAACATTCAGCAGCCCTACTATATTCTGATATCTTCAGAAGAGAGAAATGATTGCAACACAGTAGTAAAGAAAAAATAAAGAATATCCATCACAGATTTCCTGAATCACATGTGTTCTCTAGCAATTGTGACAAGTCAGTGTTTACAAACACTACCTTGCAGCAGGACCACCACATGTAGAAATGTTGGTGATGTTACACTTGAGCATACAAAGTGAGATTACATGTGCCTAATTTTCATCTCACAGTAACAGGGAGCTCAGTGTTTTTGTAAAATTAAGGCAGGATTCACACTTGTTGCCCATGTGTAGCACCTGCGCATTTTCACATACACACACACACACACACTTTTTCTGGACACATTGAGAATGCACATGAATTGCGCAAATGTATGCTACAAGATGTACACTTTTTACACCATTGTGAAAGCACACACTTTCCATTGACTTCCTTTACATGTGGCAATCTCGTATTTGAAAAATCCTAATCTGCACATGATTAAGTATGAACCCTGCCTAAGAGAAAAGTTAAATAAATGGTAGGATTAGCCATATAGAAGGGGTAATTTAGGGTTTAATGCCTGGTACACACCATGAGATTTTCTGGCAGGTTTACCAACAGATCGATTCTTTCCAACATGTCCAATCTGATTTCCAATCGATTTTCCGATCAATTTTTCATACAAGTTAGCGGAAAATCGATCGGAAATCAGATCGGACATGATGGAAATAGTCGATCTGGTAGTAAATCTGCCAGATAATCTCATAGTGTGTACCAGGCATTAGGATTAGGAATATAAAGATAAATTAATGCTATGGTAATTGTGCAGCTCTCTGCTTGCTTAACAATCTTGTCATCTTGCTTATGGCTGTCTCTCCAATGCTCAACTGATATAATGCCACTGACCTTGCATTTATAGATGCAGAGGGGTTTTGTCAGTGGTGGTTTGAAAGAAGCAAATTGGAAAGAGTTTAATAAGTTGGTAGATGGGCCCCTTGACACCTGCTAGACCCCAAGCACCTGCCTAGGTTGCCTGGTGGATGATCCTGACCTGCCTTTATGTAACAACATATATAGCCATGTAACATTCTTTCTTTTTTTTCATCAATGTTTACTAACATTTAAAATATACAAATTAACAGCTGAAGAACACTTGTTAACCATTTCAGCCTGTGGGTATTTTTCACCATATGAACAAGAGGAATTTTAACGTTTCAGCGCTCCTCCCATTCATTCCCCAATAACTTTAGCACTACTTATCACAACGAAATGATCTATACCTTGTTTTCTTTTTCCACTCCCAATTAAAGGAAAGGTTCAGGGAGGGTGGGCAAAAAATAAAAATCAAATTCCACTTACCTGGGGCTTCCTCCAGCCCGTGGCAGGCAGGAGGTGCCCTCGCCGCCGCTCCGCAGGCTCCCGGTGGTCTCCGGTGGCGCGCCCGACCTGGCCAGGCCGGCTGCCAGGTCGGGCTCTTTTGCGCTCCAAGGCCCGGAACTTCTGCGTCCCACGCCGGCGCTCTGACGTCATCGGACGTCCTCCGTGCTCTACTGCGCATGCGCAGTAGTTCTGCGCATGCGCAGTAGAGCCCGGAGGACGTCCGATGACGTCAGAGCGCCGGCGTGGGACGCAGAAGTTCCGGGCCTTGGAGCGCAGAAGAGCCCGACCTGGCAGCCGGATTGGCCAGGTCGGGCGCGCCACCGGAGACCACCGGGAGCCTGCGGAGCGGCGGCGAGGGCACCTCCTGCCTGCCACGGGCTGGAGGAAGCCCCAGGTAAGTGGAATTTGATTTTTATTTTTTACCCACCCTCCCTGAACCTTCCCTTTAAGCTTTTTTTGGGTGGTACATTATGCTAAGATTTATTTTATTCTTACTGCATTATAATGGGAAGAATAAGAAAAAAAATTTAAAAAAATCATTATTTCTCAGTTTTCAGCCCTTTTGTTTTTAAAATAATACATGTGTCATGATCGCTGCTGCAGCTGGTAATCCTGGAAGTAGTAGTGCTGCAGCTCAGGCAGTTCTGATCTCTTTCCATGCAAGCTGCATAGCTTTGTCTGCCTTTCCCTGCTGTCAGCTTGTGACTGATTATCATTCACCTGTGTGGGAATCTGCATGTCTGCTCCCATTGGATGACCTCAGTATAAAGATCTGCTTCCTGCAGGACTCCTCGGGCTATCATAGCTTCAGTTTAAGCCTGTCTTGCTGTTGCTTCAGCCCCCGATCGTGTTTCTTGTTCTAAAGATACTTTGCTGGTCTTTGCATCATATATTGGTTCATTGCCAATATATATGCATACCAGCACGTTTATTATTTTCCTTGTATTCGTGTTACGTGGATACATCAGTGTCGCTGATGTATACGTACACGAACTGTTTATATCCTGTGTGCAGTTAGTCAGCTTTCCAGCACGTTTTGGTAGGTTGCCCGTATCGTGATCACCCGTGCTGAGTTAGTTACCCTGCTCCTGGTTCTGTTTGTGGATTGCGTTCATCTCTGTGAAGAGATAACGAATCCTTCTGAATCCTGTTCTGTTACCGTTTGTGGATTGCGTTCATCTCTGCGAAGAGATAGCGAATCCTTCTGAGTCCTGTTCCCTGTATTGCTCCAGTCTAAGTCAGTGTTCCTGCTTATGTCATATATCGGTTCATTGCCGATATATACATATGTTAGTCAGACGTTACAAATAGTTTCATTGATAGCTGTAATTGTAATACGCTAGGAAAACATACTTATTGTATTTTTGTCTGTGTTACGTTCATCTATCTTGATCCTGCTATTTCCTGACTATCCTGTCCTGTCTTTGTGAGGCACGCCATCGCTGCAAACGCATTGGCTGCCTCATTCCAGTCTGTCTTGTTGTGGACGCTTGCTGTCACTAAGTAGCGGCTAGCTAGCAAGCGTTCATTCTGTCTACCTGTCCTGATCTCCTCAGTTCTGGTTTATGCGCTCAGCGCTACCTTGCGCTGAGACATTATCGCAAAAGTATTGTTTGTGGCTGTCGGATCTGCACCGGCTCTGTGCGCCACAATCTCCTTTTGGAGTCAGTCCTCTCCTCCACTATACTAGGGATAGCCTGTTTCCTTGTGCTAGTGTGTGTACCTCCTCCACGTCAGCTCATGCGTTGCATGCTGACTGTGGAGAATACACCACCAAGCCTTACATTATGAAAACCCCATTACCAATCCCCATTTTGGGGGGGATTCCCAGAAAGTATGACACTGTTAATTATGGTTCCTGTTCCTTTAAGAAATTTGAAGAACTTAGCTCTGAAACAGAAAATGAGTTTTTCTCTGAATGTGCCAGGTTCCTGGCCAATCCTGATCTCCAAGCGACTCCTGTTTCAACCTGGGCACTCCAGCTAGTTTATATTTTGTTTAAAGGGCAATTGTTTCAGTGGGCATTTGATGTTCTCAATCATTCCGATTTGAAAGAGAGACCGCTGGAATTTCTAGCGTTTGTGATCCATAACTGGTTGCGCATAGATCCATTGCCTTTTCCTCTAAATGAACTCCTGGCAGCAGGCCAATCAGCTTCTCCTTCAATTGTTTGCAAAAATGATCAGCAAGCAGAGAGTGTTCCTGATAATTTTCCTGCAGCTTTGAATAAATCATCAAAGGCAGCAGGGTCTAAGGCCAAACGCAAACGTTCTAAGAAACGTGTCCGATCTGCAGAGTCGTTATCCTTAGCGACTGAGACCTATAATGAGATTCTGCCATTAACAGATAATGAAATGCAATTGTCTTTCAGGGGAGTTAAATGGACTTATGAAACTACTAATGAACTTTCCTCCCTGGCTAGGGAAAATAAAGATTTTTGTTTAAAAGAATTACCTGAGTATGATTATGAGGAGATATTACAGAGTATTGAACAAATCAACTTATTTGTGAACCAAGGGAAGTTTGCATACACTACAGTTCAACACTTGCTACAGGTATTGGAGATTCTTAAGAATAAGGAATCTGCCAATCACCTGCTAATTAACCCAATACATGTCCCTGCTACAATCATATCTGCAAACTGTGATCAGCCTAAATGTTTCACTGTTACGTATGCATGGGATCCTCCATTCGACAGGGGAGAGATGGAAGCCCTGGTCTGTGAATGGAAGAATGATTCAAGTTCATTTTGTCAATTTTACAGTGCAAAAAGTGAAATGGTATTGAATGCATGCATTAAGTCAGCCTATAACCTAACAGAGACTGGTGTGTGTAGGTATGACTGTGTGGCTCCTTTGATTGATGTGTGGGAACTGATTTTGGATGATTTTTATGTGACTCCAAATTCGCAAATTTGGCGTTCTGACCCGCCTGCTTCAGCACCTTTCGCTGATTCAGCAGGTGATTCGGAGCTCTTTTTGTGTGAAATTGAAGTTCCTGCAATTCCACCCTGTACCATGGATAACTCAGTGTTACTTCCCAGTAAAACAGAAGCCACTGATACTTTCTTAACCTTGCCCAGCACAAATTTCTCAGCAGAGAATCCAGAGGTCCTGCTGACTTCCGAGTCCAGTCTAGCCAGTACTCATGAGTCTTTGTTCAGTGAAACAGACACCAGAAAAATCTTGCCTGCCTCTGCAAACACTTCTGCAGAAATTACCTGTGTTAATAAAGTTCAACTCCTGTCTGATCCAGCAGATGCCAATAGATGCACTACATCAGTTTCCGAGTCCCAGCAATCCTGTCTAGAAACCTCAGAACCCCAGCATCTGAATTTTTCAATTTTACAAATGAATGGTGATTCAGATGCGCAAACATTGTGTCTTGATCTTCCTGTTTCTACACCTCGCTCTAGTTTCGTGAATAGCTCAGAGCATCTGCTATGTGAACCTGAAATCGCAGAATTATTACCTTGTTCAGAAAATGTTCCAGTAAATTTGCCCTGTATCGTGAATAGCTCAGAGCATCTGCTATGTGAACCTGAAATCGCAGAATTATTACCTTGTTCAGAAAATGTTCCAGTAAATTTGCCCTGTATCGTGAATAGCTCAGAGCATCTGCTATGTGAACCTGAAATCGCAGAATTATTACCTTGTTCAGAAAATGTTCCAGTAAATTTGCCCTGTACCATGAATTGTGCAGTAGATCTCTCCTATGAAGCTCAGGTCACAGAATCCTTATGCTGTCCAGCAGGTGCTTCCATGATTTTGCCCTGCAATATGGACTGTTCAGTGATCCTGTCCAGTGAAGCTGGAGTCGCAGAGTCCTATGCTTCACCCAGTACTTTGGATACTTCAAACCCTCTAGCAGAAGACTCTGAGGAACTGCTTACCTCAGTGGGTGTTGCAGCAATATTCACTTGTTTAGCAGCTGTCTTAGAATTAAAGTCCACTCTAAATAAACTTGATGAATCTTTGTCTGATGAAGCAGAAGTCATTGAAATATTGTCCTCGTCAGCAAGTGTCTTAGATACCTTGCCCTGTACACAGTCTGATTTAACCAATATTGTGGAGTCCCTCTCCAGTGTTGTAACAGCCGAGGAACTCCAGCCCTGTCCTCTGAATGTTTCAGAAGTCTTGCCCTGTAACATGAATAATTCTGATTCTCTGGTCAAAATAACAGAAGTCTCAGAATTTCAGTCTGATTTAGTAAGCGTTCCTGAAACCCTGCCTTGTATTTTGGAAAATTCTGATTCTCTAGCCGGTGTGGCAGAGATTCCGGAGTTCCCTTCCTGTCCAGGGAATTCCTCAGATTTGCCCAGTTCAGTGGGGGATGCTGTAATATTGACTTGTTTTGCAGCTACTTTGGAGCCCCAATCCCAGGTACTAGATGAGTCTCTGTCTCTTCCAGAGGAAGTTGTGGAATTCCTATCTAGCTCAGGTCATACATCAGAAGACTTGTCCTGTCTTGTTTATGCCCCTGAACCTGATTTGTTAACAACCTTGCTAGAATCAGCGACATCCAAGTCTGTTCCTGCATTCTTTAGTGAGAGTCCAGTGCTTGTGAAGTCTAGTCATGATGAATTTTTGTCCAGTCCTGGTTTCGGTCCTATCTTGGCTGACCCTGAGGTTCACAGTTCCTTGACATGCCCAGAAGTTTCTCTTGTACCAGTGTGCCCAGATGTGCTTTGTGTGCCAGAATGCCCAAGTGTGTCTAAGGTGTTAGCGTACTCAGATGCTTCCTTAGGGGAGACATGTTCTGATGTTGCCAGTCTGCCTGCATGCCCAGAGATGGTTCTGGTCCCTGAAAGCCCTGATCTTGATGTTTGTCCTTGTAACCCTGACTCGGGAATTGCCATAGGTTCCATGGGGATTCTTGATAGTTCTCCATGTGAGCCTAAAGGGCGTTCTGACCTTTTGGGATCTCTTTGGAGCTTTAAAGTGTTCTGGGAGATCTCTGAGGAAGCTTGTCCTGGTACCTTGGACTGGTTCAACAGTGGGTTTTGTGTTGGTAAAGACAGTTCCGATGGGCATTGTAAAGGCTTTGGCATTTTTGGACGGTCCCTGGAAGGCAGTGGGTATCGCTCAGAGAGCTTCGGGAGGCTTTCTTCTGGAAATCATGGTTCTGATGGGTGTCACACTGAGACTTGTAGTACTGATGGGCATGGTTCTGTAGGTTCTGGTTCTGATGGGTCCAGTCTTGTGATGACTGATTCTGGAATTTGGTCTTGCCGGGCTGTCCCGGTCATCATGAATTATCAGTTAGGTTGTCTCCTTGGGAAGGTCAGTTTTGAGAGGCGTCTGGTATCCGCCTTTAAGGGCGGGGGTACTGTCATGATCGCTGCTGCAGCTGGTATTGCTGGAAGTAGTAGTGCTGCAGCTCAGGCAGTTCTGATCTCTTTCCATGCAAGCTGCATAGCTTTGTCTGCCTTTCCCTGCTGTCAGCTTGTGACTGATTATCATTCACCTGTGTGGGAATCTGCATGTCTGCTCCCATTGGATGACCTCAGTATAAAGATCTGCTTCCTGCAGGACTCCTCGGGTTTTCATAGCTTCAGTTTAAGCCTGTCTTGCTGTTGCTTCAGCCCCCGATCGTGTTTCTTGTTCTAAAGATACTTTGCTGGTCTTTGCATCATATATTGGTTCATTGCCAATATATATGCATACCAGCAAGTTTATTATTTTCCTTGTATTCGTGTTACGTGGATAAATCAGTGTCGCTGATGTATACGTACACGAACTGTTTATATCCTGTGTGCAGTTAGTCAGCTTTCCAGCACGTTTTGGTAGGTTGCGTGTATCGTGATCACCCGTGCTGAGTTAGTTACCCTGCTCCTGGTTCTGTTTGTGGATTGCGTTCATCTCTGCGAAGAGATAACGAATCCTTCTGAATCCTGTTCTGTTACCGTTTGTGGATTGCGTTCATCTCTGCGAAGAGATAGCGAATCCTTCTGAGTCCTGTTCCCTGTATTGCTCCAGTCTAAGTCAGTGTTCCTGCTTATGTCATATATCGGTTCATTGCCGATATATACATATGTTAGTCAGACGTTACAAATAGTTTCATTGATAGCTGTAATTGTAATACGCTAGGAAAACATACTTATTGTATTTTTGTCTGTGTTACGTTCAGGGCCGGCCCTAGACTTTCTGCCGCCTGAGGAAAAAATTACGCCGCCCCCCCCCCCCCCCCCCCCCCCCGTGGGGGGGACCACCGCCGCCGAGCTGGAGGGGTATCGGGCAGGACGGGGGTATTGGGCCTAGCGGCGAGGAGGGGGGTCGGACCCCCCCTCCCTCGCCTGGGTCCCCCGTCCTCCGCTCCCCTCCAGCCTTAAATAGATAAGAAGCGCAACTCGTAAGAGGCAGTGGGCGGGGAGGACTCACCTCTTCCTCGCTCGATCCAGTGTGCGCTCCACTGACGTCCCTTCCTGCAGCGCCGTCCACTTACAATACAGTGGGCGGCGCTGCAGGAAGTGACGTCAGTGGAGCGCACGCTGGATCGAGCGAGGAAGAGGTGAGTCCTCCCCGCACACTGCCTCTTACGAGTTGCGCTTCTTATCTATTTAAGGCTGGAGGGGAGCAGAGGACGGGGGACCCAGGCGAGGGAGGGGGGGGTCCGACCCCCCTCCCCGCCGCTAGGCCCAATACCCCCGTCCTGCCCGCTACCCCTCCAGCTGGACGGCCGGTTCCCCGCACCCACCAATGGGCGGGTGCCGCCCCTAGAAATTTGCCGCCTGAGGCAAACGTTTCACCCCGCCTCATGAGCGGGCCGGCCCTGGTTACGTTCATCTATCTTGATCCTGCTATTTCCTGACTATCCTGTCCTGTCTTGTGAGGCACGCCATCTCTGCAAACGCATTGGCTGCCTCATTCCAGTCTGTCTTGTTGTGGACGCTTGCTGTCACTAAGTAGCGGCTAGCTAGCAAGCGTTCATTCGGTCTACCTGTCCTGATCTCCTCAGTTCTGGTTTATGCGCTCAGCGCTACCTTGCGCTGAGACGTTATCGCAAAAGTATTGTTTGTGGCTGTCGGATCTGCACCGGCTCTGTGCGCCACAATCTCCTTTTGGAGTCAGTCCTCCCCTCCACTATACTAGGGATAGCCTTTTTCCTTGTGCTAGTGTGTGTACCTCCTCCACGTCAGCTCATGCGTTGCATGCTGACTGTGGAGAATACACCACCAAGCCTTACAACATGCTACCGTAATTAAAATCCGCACATTTTATTTGGCCATTTGTCCTGGTTATTGCAATGTTAAAATTATACCCCTAGTATAATATATGGTGACAATATTTTATTTGGAAATAAAGGTGCATTTTTTCAATTTTACATCCCTCACAATTTTAAGCCCATAATTTAGTAATAATATGTCCTCTTGACATACAGTAGGGTGCGAAAGTTTGGGCAACCTTGTTAATCGTCATGATTTTCCTGTATAAATCGTTGGTAGTTATGACAAAAAATGTCTGTTAAATATATCATATAGGAGACACACAGTGATATTTGAGAAGTGAAATAAAGTTTTTTGGATTTACAGAAAGTGTGCAATAATTGTTTAAACAAAATTAGGCAGGTGTATAGTAGTGGTGTAGCACCCTTCTTCTGCTTCCACTCAGTTGTGCCTCGGTCTATCTGCCAGCACTGCAGATGTATCCAAACGTTGTGTAAAGATGACCGGCACCATCCATTAGTATTAATTTGCTCTTTTATTGCATCACAAGATCTTGTCCCGTCTACAGCAACGTTTAGGAGATGACCTCCTTTATCACCTCCTTTACATTCTGTACCCTGCCTTGCTTGATAAAGGAGGTCATCTCCGAAACGTCCCTGTAGGCGGGACAAGATCTTATGATGCAATAAAAGAGCAAATTAATACTAATGGATGGTGCCGGTCATCTTTACACAACAAAATTAGGCAGGTGCATAAATTTAGGCACCAGTGCAACACAAAAAAGAAATGAAATCAATATTTAGTAGATCCTCCTTTTGCAGAAATTACAGCCTCTTTAAACGCTTCCTGTAGGTTCCAGTAAGAGTCTGGATTCTGGTTGAAGGTATTTTGGACCATTCCTCTTTACAAAACATATCTTGTTCATTCAGGTATGATGGCTTCTGAACATAGACAGTGGTCTTTAAATCACACCACACATTTTTCAAGGTTTGGGGACTGAGATGGCCATTCCAGAACTTTGTACTTGTTCCTCTGCATGAATGCCTTAGTGGATTTTGAGCAGTGTTTAGGGTCGTTGTCTTGTTGAAAGATCCAGCCTTGGCGCAGCTTCAGCTTTGTCACTGATTCCTGGACATTGGTCTCCAGAATCTGCTGATACTGAGTGGAATCCATGTGTCCATCAACTTTGACAAGATTCCCAGTCCCTGTACTGGCGACACACTCCACAACATGATGGAATCACCACCATATTTTACTGTAGGTAGCAGGTGTTTTTCTTGGAAAGCTGTGTTGTTTTTCCTCCAAGCTTAATGCCCCTTGTTATACCCAAATAACTCAATTTTAGTTTCATCAATCTACAGCACCTTATTCCAAAATGAAGCTGGCTTGTCCAAATGTGCTTTAGCATACCTCAAATGGCTCTTTTTGTTCTGTTGGCGGAGAAAAGGCTTCCTCTGCATCACTCTCACATACAGCATCTCCTTGTGTAAAGTGGTAAATTAAAGCCGTTAAATGATGCAAAGTGACTCCATCTGCAGCAAGATGATGTTGTAGGTCTTTGGTGCTGGTCTATGGGTTGACTCTGACTGCTCTCACCATTCGTCGCTTCTGTTTATCCAAGATTTTTCTTGGTCTGCCATTTCAAGCCTTAACTTGAACTGATGAAGTTTTCTGACCCAATGAGTGGTTATACACCATTAATCTGTTTTTAAATTTTTTAAAAATAAACTGGTACGCTTTTACGCGATGTGGAATCCACTTTTTGCTTACACAGACTGGGAATAGCCAAGAGAGGACTGCCAGAGAGGCTGCGGGGTGGCCAATACCCCGAATGCGAGCATTGGCCTTGGAGGCCTAGAAGTCTGGTGAGTCTCTCCCCGAAGGGGGGGCTTTTTCATTATATGACATATTTGCTGTGTCTAAGAAGGAACAGGCAGAGAAGAGCGCTTAACCATTTTTACTGAAGAACTTTAACTTGAACTGAGCCTGTGGTCTTCCATTTCCTCAATATGTTCCTAACTGTGGAAACAGACAGCTGAAATCTCTGAGACAGCTTTCTGTATCCTTCCCCTAAACCATAATGTTGAACAGTCTTTGTCTTCAGGTCATTTGAGAGTTGTTTTGAGACCCCCATGTTGATACTCTTCAGAAAAAATTAAAAGAGGAGGGAAACTTACAATTGCCCCTCTTAAATACTCTTTCTCATAATTGGATTCACCTGTGCATGTAGGTCAGGGGTCACTGAGCTTACCAAGCCAATTTGAGTTTCAATAATTAGTTCTAAAGGTTTTGGAATCAATAAAATTGCAACACTGCCCAAATGTATGCACCTCCCTAATTGTATTTAAACAATTATTGCGCACTTTCTGTAAATCCAATAAACTCAATTTCACTTCTCAAATATCACTGTGTGTGTCTCCTACATGATATATTTAACTGACATTTTTTTTCGTAACAACCAACAATTTATACAGGAAAATCATGACAATTAACAAGGTTGCCCAAACTTTCGACACCCCACTGTACATATTAAAAATGTTATTCCCTAAAGTCAATAGGTGTAATTTTACTCTTTGGCCACAAGATGTCCCCGCGCTTAGTACTTCCTATTCGCGTACAATAAGTATGCTATAGGAAGTAATGTGTTGCTACATTGTAACTAGGGAAGTGACGTAGGCATCAATGGATGTCTGTGATCATGGTGGCCTAGAGGGCAGATTTATGAATGGGATCTTTGTTCCCATTCATACATGTAATGATCGGCGGTAAGCGGCGGAAATCGGCGAGCAGGAGGAAGCGCAGCGGCTCTATTTAAGAATGAACACTGTTTTTGAACTAAAACTGTGTTCATTCTCGGCGGACATGTACAGATTGGCTCAGGGGACTTTTGTCCCCTGCAGCCAATCCCCCCCCCCGTTTATGGCAACATCACGATCGCAGGCATCTGCCCGCACGATTGCGCGCACAGCCCCCAAGCTGCAGGGGTGTAACTATCTCTTCCCTGTGGCTGTAGTAGCTGCCGCTGCGGACGTGAGGCTCACGTCCCAGCAGCAGAAATGGTTAATCTTGTTTGTAAATACAACATCTTATTATAAAGGCAGTAATAAATTACATTATCATGTTGCATTCTAATACAGCAGAAGTATAGGCCAGAGTACAGATATGCCTAGTTTAAAGGACCTCTGTTGCGAAAAACTTACAATATTAAATACATGTAAACACATACAAATAAGAAGTAGGTTTCTTCCAGAGTAAAATGAGCCATTAAATACTTTTATGCTATGTTTCTGTCACTTACAGTAAGTAGTAGAAATCTGACAATACTGACATCACTGACCTGGGCTGGGCAGAGGCGAGTCAGCTGTGCAGCTGATGACATGCTCTGTTGCTATGTGGAGGAAAGATGAAGGGGCGCATGCGTGAGGTCAGGTCACGTGACGGGCAGGAGAGCAGGGTGGACTAAAGAATCATCTGTCGCTGGGGGTGATTAGATCGGCTCGTGGCAGTGGCCATAAGCATATCAGATTACGGTTAGAGCCAAATAATGACGATAACATAGAAGTACATAAATCTAGGTTACATTCTGTGGGCACTGTGTTAATGTAGCAGACATTTCATACTTGTGTATGACTGGGACTCGAGTAATTATCACTGTTCCTCATGGGTTTCAGAGAAAACTACACAGAGACGAGCCCACAGAATAATCATACCCTAACTGTGGTGCAGCTGCATTAGCCCTAGAGGGAGTGGAGCCCCTGTGTGGCTGCACAACCTGCATAGGCCTATGTCCGCCTCTGCCCACATCCCAGAAACAAGTAAATTTATTGGTTCCCTCTAAAATGGACTTTAGACATTAGGCTATGACTGTGATAAGGATAAGACAGTGAGCTCCTCCGAGGGACAGTTAGTGACATGACATGTGAAGTCCTGCAGAAGATGTAAGTGCTGTATAATTGCATAGTAATGTTTCTAACACTTCTAGATATATAAATGAAAACTAGATTTGGCAAGCAACACCTTTGTATGGAATCTTTACTGGATTGCACAGGATGAGAGATCCCTCCCTGCTGCATTATTTTCAGTTCATACATATATTAGTGTGCACACCTCTTACTGACAGCTGTTACTTATTAGATTAGATAAGGTGCACAACTCCAAGGTGACTCATTACATATTTACAAAGAGCTGACAGATTACCTACACTAAGCATTAAACATGTATAGGCACTAATTTCATGGCAGTAAAGGCATCTGTTAATATATTGTCTTGAATTCTTGCAAGCTATTTACATGTACATGTAATAACAAATGCATGAAATGTATTATCACTTGCATGGTTATAATTGATTTACAAAGCACCAACAACTTCTGTCTGTGGTACTGTACAACAAACAATACATAGTACACTCCATGCACAAACAGGGGAGGAACAAGAAATGCACAGCTCAGCAGCAACACACCTTGTAAATGTAGTGGCTGGATAGTGTGCTGTTTAAGGGCTTTGCCTCTGACACAGGAGACCTGGGTTCAGATATTGGCTCTTCCTGTTCAGTAAGCTGCACCTATTCAGTAAGGAGTTCTTTGGGCAAGACTCCCTAACACTGCTACTGCCTACTGAGTGCGCTCTAGTGGCTGCCTCACAATCGCTTTGAGTCCGCCAGGAGAAAAGTGCTATACTTATACCGGAATCAAACTGTACACTGTATATATCCCTACCATTTTAGCTTACAATGCAAAAGTGTACAAGGAAGAGCACACAAATTAAAGGACAGCTGTAATGAGAGGAATATGGCTGCTGGCATATTTATTTAATTTTAAGCAATACCAGGCAAACATTTGCACTTTACAAATTTTTTTTGTTGTTATTTAGGGCTGCTTAAAGGACCTCTGTCTCGAAAATCTATAAAATTTAAAATATATGTAAACATATACATTTACGAAGTACGATTCTTCCAGAGTAAAATGTGCCATAAATTACTTTTCTCCTATGTTGCTGTCACTTACAGTAGGTAGTAGAAATCTGACAGAAACGACCGGTTTTGGACTAGCTCATCTCCTCATGAGGCGGTTCACTGGGATTTCTTTATTATCAAAATGCACTTTGTGAATGGCAGTTGCTCCATCCAGCTGCCAAAAAAGTGTACCATGAGCAGGGAGGCTGGTCAGCATCTTTGTATAAATGTTTTTCAGGGAGTGTCTTTATAAAGAATAAAGGCCGTGCTGAGAATCCCACATTACCTATCGGTAATGTCAGACTTTTACTACTTACTGTAAATGTCAGCAACATAGGAGAGAAGTATTTTATAGCTCATTTTACTCAGGAAGAAACATACTTATTTGTATGTGTATTAAATTTTAAGATTTTCGCGACAGTTCCTCTTTAAGGAAATAAGGGCATGATGCACTATTCTGTGGTAAATGTTACCGTTACTAAAACTGGGAGAGCACCCTTTAGCGCTATAGGTGTAAAAGTGTTGCTATGGTAAAGTGCGGTGAAACACACATTACCATAGCAAAGCACGCATTGCCGCAGCACTAAAGGGTTAACATGCGGTGCTCCCCTGGCATTAGTAATGGTAAAATTGCTGATTCCCCTTGCACACTGCAGTCTAGTGCATTGGGCCCTAAGTGCAGTTGTGTACGGAGATAGACTAATAAAAGCTTTGTGAGAGTCTCATGAGTAAGAAGAGAGATGAATGGGTCATGCAGCAGAGTTCTGGATGGACTGACTGAAGTGGATCCATTTGATTCACAGACAGGCCACAGAGAAGGATGTTGTAGCAATCAAGTTGGGAGATGATGAGGGCATTCACAAGCGGTAGTTGCATCTTAAATAAGGAATTTGTGAATTTGAGATGCGTTATTTAAATGGAGATGTCAGAAGTCATCTCCATCTAGTTAGTGTGTTAAATCTGAATAAAAATTAGTAAGCCTGAGGAGCAGGAGTCACAGGTGTGTTATCCTATAATGAATGTGTTGGTATATCCCAACCCTACAGATAATATGTTGCATCTTTCAGGCAGGGAACACATTTGTCTTTCAGTTTTCTGCGCAAGTTTTTCTGTGTACGTTTTCTGCACACCAAGGGCCTGATTCACAAAGCGGTGATAACTCAGTTATCACGCCTAAAAGACTTTAGGCGTGATAACCTTTGCACCACACTGGTGAAAAGTCAGTTTAGGCGTGATAAGTTTAGGTGTGATAAGTTTAGGTGTGATAAGTTTAGGCATGCTAAGTTTAGATAAGTGTAGATAGCGTGCAAAGTCCCGCACGCAAAGCAGCGCCATTAAACTCTATGCGAAGTGCACCAGACTTTGCTAGCGCAAAACTTTTGATCAGCTGTGCACTGCGGTGCTAACGCAGTTGGTGCTTAAACTTATCATGCCTAAACTTATCACACCTAAACTTATCATGCCTAAACTTATCACACCTAACCTTATCACACCTAAACTTATCATGCCTAAACTGAGTTTAGGTGTGATAAAGGGCTTTTCACCAGCATGCTAACTGTTAGCACTGCTTTGTGAATCAGGCCCTAAGTGTGATTATATGCAGAAAACACGCACGTTTTTTCACAGCAGCTAGTAATCTATACAGAAAACTGACAAAATGTGCAGAATCATGATGCAGAATTTTTTTTCTGTGCGCGGAAAACACATTAAGTGTAAATTATCCCATTGCAGTGCAGAAAACGCGTATGAAAACTGTCGAGTGTGCTCCCTGCCTAAAGAGCACATGGCAGGTTTTTTTTTAAAGGTGGCTAATGCTATACAGTATTAGATCAGGAAAACAATCGATCTCCCTGATATTGACTGGTTATCTGCATACCAGCTTGCACTTGCTCCACTGCTTGCATTGTACTGCTTCCTCCACTGCTTGCATTGTACTGCTCAATGACCTAGAGGGCCTTCATTGCTAATGCTAATGTTTAATTTATTCAAAAATACGCAATGAATTGTATGGACACCTTTAAAGGCCTTCTTAAATGGAACCTTACGTGACAGACATAATTTATGAAGGCTGCCATATTTACAGTGGGATGCAAAAGTTTGGGCAACCTTGTTAATCGTCATGATTTTCCTGTATAAATCGTTGGTTGTTAAAATAAAAAATGTCAGTTAAATATATGATATAGGAGACGCACACAGTGATATTTGTGAAGTGCAATTAAGTTTATTGGATTTACAGAAAGTGTGCAATAATTGTTTAAACAAAATTAGGCAGGTGCAGAAATGTGGGCACCACAAAAAAAGAAATGAAATCAATATTACGTAGAGCCTCCTTTTGCAGAAATTACAGCCGCTAAACGCTTCCTGTAGGTGCCAATGAGAGTTTGGATTCTGGTTAAAGGTATTTTGGACCATTCCTCTTTACAAAACATCTCTAGTTCATTCAGGTTTGATGGCTTCCGAGCATGGACAGCTCTCTTTAACTCACACCACAGATTTTCAATTATATTCAGGTCTGGGGACTAAGATGGCCATTCCAGAACGTTGTACTTGTTCCTCTGCATGAATGTCTTACTGGATTTTGAGCAGCGTTTAGGGTCATTGTCTTGTTGAAAGATCCAGCCCCGGCGCAGCTTCAGCTTTGTCACAGATTCCTGGAAATTGGTCTCCAAAATCTGCTGAAACTGAGTGGAATTCATGCGTCCCTCAACTTTGACAAGATTCCCAGTCCCTGCACTGGCCACACAGCCCCAAAGCATGATGGAACCTCCACCATATTTTACAATAGGTAGCAGGTGTTTTTCTTGGAATGCTGTGTTATTTTTCCTCCATGCATAACGCCCCTTGTTATGCCCAAATAACTCAATTTTAGTTTCATCAGTCCACAGCACCTTATTCCAAAATGAAGCTGGCTTGTGCAAATGTGCTTTAGCATACCTCAAGCTGCTCTGTTTGTGCTGTGGGCAGAGAAAAGGCTTCCTCTGCATCACTCTTGCATACAGCATCTCCTTATGTAAAATGCATTGAATGGTTGAACAATGCAAAGTGACTCCATCTGCAGCAAGATGATGTTGTAGATCTTTGGTGCTGGTCTGTGGGTTGACTATGACTGTTCTCACCATTTATTGCTTCTGTCTATACACGATTTTTCTTGGTCTGCCACTTCAAGCCATTAACTTGAACTTAGCATGTGGTGTTCAATTTCCTCAATATGTTCCTAATTGTGGAAACAGACAGCTGAAATCTCTGAGACAGCTTTCTGTATCCTTCCCCTAAACCATGATGGTGAACAATCTTTGTCTTTAGGTCATTTGAGAGTTGTTTTGAGACCCCCATGTTGCTACTCTTCAGAGAAAATTAAAAGAGGAGAGAAACTTACAATCGACCCCCTTAAATACTCTTCCTCATAATTGGATTCACCTGTGTATGTACGTCGGGGTCACTGAGCTTACCAAGCCAATTTGAGTTCCGATAATTGGTTCTAAAGGTTTTGAAATCAATAAAATGACAACAGTGCCTAAATGTATGCACCTGCTGAATTTTATTTAAACAATTAATGTGCATTTTCTGTAAATCCAAAAAAATTAATTTCACATCTCAAATATCACTGTGTGTGTCTCCTATATGATATATTTAACTGACATTTTTTATCATAACAACCAACGATTTATACAGGAAAACCATGATGATTAACAAGGTTGCCCAAACTTTCGCATCCCACTGTATTTCCTTTTAAACGATACCAGTTGCCTGGCAGTCCCACTGATCTAACTGGTTAGTAATGTCTGAATCACACACCTGAAACAAGCATGCATCTAATCTTGTCAGATTTTTGTCAGAAATATCTGATCGGCATGCATGTTCAGGGTCTATGGCAAAAATAATTAAAGGCAGTGGATCAGCAGGGCAGCCATGCAATCTGCATTTTTTAAAGGAAATAAAAGTCAGTCTCCATATGTCTCTCACCTCGTGTTTGCTTTAAACAATTTTACACGAACCGTAAATGCTAAATATAACTTTTAGAAAAAGTTACCATAATTATTTTAGAATTACAGATACTTGTCACGATCAGCTCCTATATTGTGCTTACTCTGTTTGAAGAGGGACAGTGTAGAGCAGGCATAAGGGTTAGCTTAGGATAATTGTCCCATGCTTGCCATAGGAGACAAAGCGTAGGATAATAAACTCATGTAATAGAAAAGTAGGTCACCAAAGGCTTGCTGTGCCCCCTTTGTGATCTCGGTGCCATATGTCAAGTACTACGTATCGAGTCTTCTTAATCATTCTTTCCACTTGCTATAGAGATGGTCAGATATAACAAGGCTACAGCTATAAGACTCCATTTTAAAGGTTAATACTTCTAATGCATTATTTCTATCATGGGAAATATAGCTATTTTCGGAAATTTCTACATTCATTTTCACTATATTTAAACTAAAATGGCAATAACCTAGCAAAATCAACAATGCAGATGACCTTCTAAATGGATTAAAGGAGAAATTTCACAGTCACTGTTCTCAACCCCCACCTACCAACACTTTTTCCATAATCTGACCTGAAAGATCACTAAAAACTGTGTTTTTGT
The DNA here is from genome assembly GCF_040937935.1 of Hyperolius riggenbachi. Taxonomy (NCBI): domain Eukaryota; kingdom Metazoa; phylum Chordata; class Amphibia; order Anura; family Hyperoliidae; genus Hyperolius; species Hyperolius riggenbachi. The sequence continues at coordinate 185,556,889 of NC_090646.1, forward strand.
GTCCCTGAAAAGCTTCTGTTTCAATGCAATTTCCAAAGTGTTTCTACAGCTTCAGCTATGTTAATAAAAATAACTATTTCTATGGCTGGATAGTATACTTGCTAAGGGCTCTGCCTTTGCCATGAGAGACTAAGGTTTGAATCCTGGCTAGGGTACCTATTCAGTAGTGTTGGGCGAACACCTGGATGTTCGGGTTCGGGTCCGTTCGCCGAACATGGGCCAGATGTTCGGCATGTTCGGCCCGAACCCCGAACTCCCCCGAACATCCCGCTTTTGGGGGCCCTATGGGGTCGCAGGCATAAAGGGGGAGCATGCCCCGGTCGCGGGGGGGGGGGGGGTCGGAAATTCCCCCCACCCCCTCTGCTAGCGCTCCCCCCTCTGCCCGCTTCCCCATACAAAAATTTTGCGTAAAGTTCAATAGTACCTTCAGTGGCTGGCTGGCACTGTGGTGTGAGTGAATAGGAGGAGTCCGAGTAGGACGCGTCGAGGCCGGGCAGCGGGCGGTTCAGCGGTAGTACCCTTGTGGTACTTCCGCCCTTTCTCTGACCTCACGTCCTCTGCATACGAGGGTACGCGTCACGCGTACCCTCGTATGCGTCATCACGTAGAGGACGTGAGGTCAGAGAAAGGGCGGAAGTACCACAAGGGTACTACCGCTGAACCGCCCGCTGCCCGGCCTCAACGCGCCCTACTCGGACTCCTCCTACTCACTCACACCACAGTGCCAGCCAGCCACTGAAGGTACTATTGAACTTTACGGAAAATTTTTGTATGGGGAAGCGGGCAGAGGGGGGAGCGCTAGCGGAGGGGGTGGGGGGAATTTCCGACCCCCCCCCCCCCCCCCGCGACCGGGGCATGCTCCCCCCTTATGCCTGCGACCCCATAGGGGGGCAGTATTCGGCCGAACAGGGCCCTGTTCGGCCGAACAGGGGCCCTGTTCGGCCTGTTCGGCTGGGCATTGAGCTGTTCGGGCGAACCCGAACTAAAAAGGCCGACCACCATGAGGTGTTCGGCCGAACTCGAACATCACCCGAACAGGGTGATGTTCTGCAGAACCCGAACAGTGGCGAACACTGTTCGCCCAACACTACTATTCAGTAGGAAGTCCTTGAGCAAGACTTCCAAACACTGCAGGGTGGCCCCTTAAAAGCCCTTAGTGGCTTCAGCTCTTAAGCGCTTTTAGTCCAATAGGAGAAAAGCGCTATACAAATGTTTGAACTGGATTATTACTATTGCTTAAGGAGGCTATTTTAGCAGTGTACCTGTCAGTCCCATTGTCTTACTCTACTGTTAACTCCTTCACTAATTTGGAGGCCAAAACAGAACACTGGGAATGGTCCTCTTGTACCCAAAGCCAAGGTACCAAAGTGCCCCCTTCACTATCCATCAGGCTTGGATTGCTTGTTTGTTCAGACCTTGGGCATGGCCTCTATGATCTTAGCAAACAATCGGGTATGGAAGTGGGAGAGGGCATGCCCAAGGTCTGTACAAACATGCAATCCAGCTGTTTAAACACCTTTTACTGCCCTTCAACTGCAACTAATAAATTAAATTGTCATCGGTACTGTTAATCACCCAAAGGGACCGCATATTAGAATTTGTGACATTTATGTTTTACAAGTTCTCTTCCAGTGCAGGAACTCATGAGGGAAGCCTAATTTTAATGCATTTTTTGTGTAATTCTGTTTTCAGTTTTACTCCATATTAATTGTACTTAATAGTCTAAATTGTACAAAACAGTTACATTTACCTGGTTATTTTTACATAATGGTAGGGAAAACAAATATATTATAATTACAAAGTTACTGATACAGAACAATATATAATTATATTGGTATTTGTACAGCACAAGTATCTGTGGGTGGTGTGCAGCAACTGATGTAGGTGGACCCCTCCCAGTTTGGCCGTCCTCCCTGTCTACCCTAAGCTCCCCCCCCCGTGTACTCCTGTGGACAGGGCCGCCATCAAGGGGGGACAACTATCACTGGGGTGAGGTGCCCGGGGCCCCGGGGACCAATGTACAGGGGGCCCTGCCGTGAGCAGGAGGGTGTAACAGCGCTGGAAGGAGAAACAGCGGGTGCAAAGCAGCGGGGAGGGAGCCAGACCCCCCTCCTTTACCTGGGTCCCCCCTTCCGTGCTTCCCCCTCCAGATATTAAATTAGTTTCAGCGGCAGAAGGCGGGGAATGACTCACCTGAATTGCCTGTTCCAGACGCTGGAGTGCTTCCTTCCACACTGATTTAATATCTGGAGGCAGAGCGCAGAAAGGGGGAACTGAGATCAACTATACTAGTACCTATACTGGGGCAACTATACTACCTATACTGCGGGCAACTATACTAGCTACCTATTCTGGGGCAACTATACTACCTATACTGGGGGCAACTATACAAGCTACCTATACTGGGGCAAACATACTTTCTATACTGGGGGCAACTATACTAGCTACCTATACTGGGGCAACTATACTTTCTATACTGGTGGCAACTATACTAGCTACCTATACTGGGGCAACTATATTACCTATACTGGGGCAACTATACTTTCTATACTGGGGCAACTATACTATCTACCGGCAACTATATTACCTATACTGGGGGCAACTATACTAGCTACCTATTCTGGGGCAACTATACTACCTATACTGGAGGCAACTATACAAGCTACCTATACTGGGGCAAACATACTTTCTATACTGGGGGCAACTATACTAGCTACCTATACTGGGGCAACTATACTTTCTATACTGGGGACAACTATACTAGCTACCTATACTGGGGCAACTATACTTTCTATACTGGGCGCAATTATACTAGCTACCTGTTAAGCTTGGGGGTGTAATCTCCACAGTCAGCATACAACACCTAAGCTGACGTGAAGGAGGTACACACACCAGCACAAGGGATCAGGATATCCCCAGTTTAGTGGAGGAGAGGACTGACTCCAATAGGAGATTGTGGTGCACAGAGCCGGTGCAGATCTGAACAGCCACAAACACTTTCGTAATAACGTCTCAGCGCAAAGTAGCGCTGAGCGCATAAACCAGGACTGAGGAGATCAGGACAGGTAGACAGAATGAACGCTTGCTAGCTGGCGATTACTTAGCGACAGCAAGCGTCCAAAACCAGACAGACTGGAATGAGGCAGCCAATGCGTTGCGGCGATGGCGTGCCTCACAAAGACAGGACAGGAGAGACAGGAAATAGCAGGATCGAGATAGATGAACGTAACACAGATAAATATACAATAAGTATGTTTTCCTAGCGTATTACAATTACAGCTATCAATGAAACTATTCGTAACGTCTGGCTAACATATGTATATATTGGCAATGAACCGATATATGACATAAGCAGGAACTCTGACTAAGACTGAAGTAATACAGGGAACAGGACTCAGAAGGATTCGCTATCTCTTCGCAGAGATGAACGCAATCCACAAACAGGACCAGGAACAGGATTCAGAAGGATTCGTTATCTCTTCGCAGAGATGAACGCAATCCACAAACAGGACCAGGAACAGGATAACTAGCTCAGCACGGGTGTTCACGATACGCGCAAACTACCAAAACGTGCTGGAAAGCTGACTAACTGAACACAGGAAATAAACAGTTCGTGTACGTATATATCAGCGACACTGATATATTAACGTAACACGAATACAAGGAAAATAACAAAATGCGCAAGTATGCGTATATATTGGCGATGAACCAATATATGACACAAGACAAGCAAGTAGCAACTTCTAGAACAAGAGCAGAACTAGGAGGACTCGCTGACCCCTTCGCAGGAGTCAGCGCAGTCCACACGGACCAGGAACGAGGTGGGGCACGAGCAGAGTAACAGATAGAGTCTGAAACTATGATAGCCCATGAGGCATTGCAGGAAGCAGTTCTTTATACTGAGGTCATCCAATGGGAGCAGACCTGCAGATTCCCACACAAGTGAATGGTAATTAATCACAGGCTGATAGCAGGAAAAGGCAGACAATGATATGCAGCCTGCAGGAAAGGGACCGCCCCTCCACTGCAGCAGACAATGTTTGTTTACACAAAAGCATATTAAACTGTCATAAACTTCAGAGCGACTGCAGATGGAATCAGCAACTAGTTTAAGTGCAAACCAAACTATGCAAGCAAATGCATGTAATGACATTAGAACTGCTTGGTTTGCAATACCAGTGCAGTCAGCAGTAAACGCTGCAGAAGCGATCATAACAGTACCCCCTCCCTTAAACGCGGCCTCTGGACGCCTATGAAAACTGACATATTTCTCCTGAACCACCCAAACCAAAAAATCAGAAGTGGGAAATCCAGCAAACTGATCTGACTGAAAATTCATGAAGGTCGGATCCATCCGACAAAACCAAATTCCCGAATCAGTCTCACCAAAACTAGACCAATTGGAACCAGAACCTACCGAACCATGCCCGTCAGCACTACAAGCCTCAGTGTGACACCCATCAGAACCACGACTTCCAGAAAACAACCCCAAGAAACTCTCTGCGCGATACCCACCGCCTTCCAAGGACTGTCCAAAAACGCCAAAGCCTTTGCAATGCCCACCGGAACTGTCCCTACCAACACAAAACCCACCGTTGAACCAGTCCAAGGTACCAGGACAAGTTTCCTCAGAGATCTCCCAGAACACTTGGAAGCTCCAAAGAGATCCCCACAGGTCAGAACGCCCCTTAGGCTCACATGGAGAACTATCAAGAACCCCTATGGAACCCAGGGCAACTCCAGAGTCAGGGTCACAAGGACAAACATCAAGATCAGGGCTTTTAGGGACCAGAACCATCTCCGGGCATGCAGGCCAACCGGCAACATCAGAACATGTCTCCACTAGGGAAGCACGTGAGCACGCTAACACAGACACATCTGGGCAGTCTGGCATACGAAGCACATCTGGGCACACCGGCACAAGAGAAACCTCTGGGCATGTCAAGGAACTGCGAACCTCAAAGTCAGTCAAGACAGGACCGAAACCAGAACTGGGCAAAAAAAATTCATCATGACTAGACTTCATAGTTACTGGATTCTCACTAAAAACTGCAGGATCAGACTTAGATGTCGCTGATTCCAGCAGGGTTATTAACAAATCATGTTCAGGGGCATTTACAAGACAGGGCAAATCTTCTGATGTATGCACTGAACTAGACAGGGTTCCCATAGCTTCTTCTGGACTATGGAGAGACTCATCAAATACACTGGACTGGAGCTCATGAAGGGCTGCAAAACAAGTCAATATTGCAGCAATCCCCACTGAACTAGGCAAAACTGAGTAACTCACTGGACAGGAAGGGGGCTCTGGAACTTCTGCCACACCGGCCAGAGAACCAGAATTTTCCAGGATACAGGGCTGGGTTTCAGAAACACTCATTAACCCGGACTGAAATTCTGAGATTTCTATTATTTTTTCCAGCGAGTCAGAATTATCCATGTTACAGGGCAAGACTTTTGAAACATTCAGAGGACAGGGCTGGAGTTCCTCGGCTGTTACAACACTGGAGAGGGACTCAACAACATTGGTTAAATCAGACTGTGTACAGGGCAAGGTATCTAACACACTTGCTGACGACGACAATATTTCAATGGCTTCTGCTTCGCTGGGCAGAAATTCATCAAGTTTTATTAGAGCAGACTGTAATTCCAAAACAGCTGCTAGACAAGTGAATATTACTGCAACACCAACTGAGGTAAGCAGTGCTTCAGCCTCCTCTGCTAAAGGGTTTAAAGTATCCAAAGTACTGGGTGAAGCATAAGACTCTGCGACCACAGCTTCACTGGACAGGATCACTGAACAGTCCATATTGCAGGGCAAAACCATGGAAGCACCTGCTGGACAGCATAATGATTCTGTGACCTGAGTTTCATTGGAGAGATCTACTGCACAATTCATGGTACAGGGCATATTTATTGGAAAATTTTCTGAACAAGGTAATAATTCTGCGATTTCAGGTTCACATAGCAGATGCTCTGAGCTATTCACGAAACTAGAGCGAGGTGTAGAAACAGGAAGATCAAGACACAATGTTTGCGCATCTGAATCACCATTCATTTGTAAAATTGGAAAATTCAGATGCTGGGGTTCTGAGTTTACTAGACAGGATTGCTGGGACTCGGAAACTGATGTAGTGCATCTATTGGCATCTGCTGGATCAGACAGGAGTTGAACTTTATTAACACAGGTAATTTCTGCAGAAGTGTTTGCAGAGACAGGCAAGATTTTTCTGGTGTCTGTTTCACTAAACAAAGAGTCATGAGTACTGGCTAGGCTGGACTCGAAAGTCAGCAGGACCTCTGGGTCCTCTGCTGAGAAATTTGTGCAGGGCAAGATTAAGGAAGTATTAGTAATTTCTGTCTTACTGGGAAGTAACACTGAGTTATCCATGGTACAGGGTGGAATTACAGGAACTTCAATTTCACACAAAAGGAGCTCAGAATCACTCGCTGAATCAGCCAAAGGTGCTGAAGCAGGCGAGTCCTGAGGAAGTGGAACAATCTCCACTTGACAGTGTGTCTTCCCTGGTATCAACTGATTGAATTGCATAAAAATCGTCCAGAATCATTATCCACACATCGATCAATGGAGCCACAAAGTCATACCCACACACACCAGTTTTTATTAGGTTATAAGCAGACTTAATGCATGCATTCAATACTAATTCACTTTTTGCACTGTAAAACTGACAAAATGAACTTGCATCTTTCTTCCATTCATAGACCAGAGCTTCCATCTCTCCTTTCTCAAATGGAGGATCCCATGCATATTTAACAGCTGAGCATTCCGGCTGATCATAGTTTGCAAATGTGTTAGTGGCAGAAACATACATTGGGTTATTTAGCAGGTGATTGGCCGATTTCTTATTCCTAAGGATCTCCAATACCTGTAGCAAGTATTGAACTGTAGTGTATGCAAATTTCCCTTGCTGCACGAATAAATTGATCTGTTCAATACTCTGTAATATATCTTCATAATCATATTCAGATAATTCATTTAAACAAGAACCTTTATTTTCCCTGGCTAGCAATGAAAGTTCATTAGTAGTTTCATAGGTCCATTTGACTCCCCTGAATGGTGACTGAATTTCATTATCTGCTAATGGTGGAGTCTCGTTACAGATCTGATGCGCAGTCGCCAAGGGCAACGACTCCGCTGATTGTAACGCTTTTCTTTTGGAGCGTTTACGTTTGGCTTTAGACCCTGCTGCCTTAGCAGAAGAAAAGTTATCAGAACAATTATCTGCTTGCTGATTATTTTTGTAGGCAGTAGAAGGAGCAGCTGATTGACAAGCTGCCAGGAGCTTATCAAAAGGGCTAGGCAAATCGGTTTTGCGCAGCCAGTTATGGATCACAAACGCTAGAAATTCCAGTGGTCTTTCTTTTAAATTGGTATGATCCAAGACATCGTAGGCCCACTGAAACAATCTTCCCTTAAATAAAACATAAACTAGCTGGGGGGCCCACGTTGAAACAGGAGTAGCCTGGAGCTCAGGATTGGCCAGGAACCTGGCACATTCAGAAAAAAACTCATTTTCTGTTTCAGAATTGAGCTTCTCAAATTTCTTAAAGGAACAAGAACCATAACAAACAGTGTCATTTTTGCTGGGAACCCCCCCCACAATGGGGATTGGTAATGGGGCTATCATAATGTTAAGCTTGGGGGTGTAATCTCCACAGTCAGCATACAACACCTAAGCTGACGTGAAGGAGGTACACACACCAGCACAAGGGATCAGGATATCCCCAGTTTAGTGGAGGAGAGGACTGACTCCAATAGGAGATTGTGGTGCACAGAGCCGGTGCAGATCTGAACAGCCACAAACACTTTCGTAATAACGTCTCAGCGCAAAGTAGCGCTGAGCGCATAAACCAGGACTGAGGAGATCAGGACAGGTAGACAGAATGAACGCTTGCTAGCTGGCGATTACTTAGCGACAGCAAGCGTCCAAAACCAGACAGACTGGAATGAGGCAGCCAATGCGTTGCGGCGATGGCGTGCCTCACAAAGACAGGACAGGAGAGACAGGAAATAGCAGGATCGAGATAGATGAACGTAACACAGATAAATATACAATAAGTATGTTTTCCTAGCGTATTACAATTACAGCTATCAATGAAACTATTCGTAACGTCTGGCTAACATATGTATATATTGGCAATGAACCGATATATGACATAAGCAGGAACTCTGACTAAGACTGAAGTAATACAGGGAACAGGACTCAGAAGGATTCGCTATCTCTTCGCAGAGATGAACGCAATCCACAAACAGGACCAGGAACAGGATTCAGAAGGATTCGTTATCTCTTCGCAGAGATGAACGCAATCCACAAACAGGACCAGGAACAGGATAACTAGCTCAGCACGGGTGTTCACGATACGCGCAAACTACCAAAACGTGCTGGAAAGCTGACTAACTGAACACAGGAAATAAACAGTTCGTGTACGTATATATCAGCGACACTGATATATTAACGTAACACGAATACAAGGAAAATAACAAAATGCGCAAGTATGCGTATATATTGGCGATGAACCAATATATGACACAAGACAAGCAAGTAGCAACTTCTAGAACAAGAGCAGAACTAGGAGGACTCGCTGACCCCTTCGCAGGAGTCAGCGCAGTCCACACGGACCAGGAACGAGGTGGGGCACGAGCAGAGTAACAGATAGAGTCTGAAACTATGATAGCCCATGAGGCATTGCAGGAAGCAGTTCTTTATACTGAGGTCATCCAATGGGAGCAGACCTGCAGATTCCCACACAAGTGAATGGTAATTAATCACAGGCTGATAGCAGGAAAAGGCAGACAATGATATGCAGCCTGCAGGAAAGGGACCGCCCCTCCACTGCAGCAGACAATGTTTGTTTACACAAAAGCATATTAAACTGTCATAAACTTCAGAGCGACTGCAGATGGAATCAGCAACTAGTTTAAGTGCAAACCAAACTATGCAAGCAAATGCATGTAATGACATTAGAACTGCTTGGTTTGCAATACCAGTGCAGTCAGCAGTAAACGCTGCAGAAGCGATCATAACACTACCTATACTGGGAGAAACTATATTACCTATACTGGGGCAACTATACTAACTACCGGCAACTATATTACCTATACTGGGGGCAACTATACTAGCTACCTATACTGGGGCAACTATACTTTCTATACTGGGGCAACTATACTAGCTACCGGCAGCTATATTACCTATACTGGGGGCTACTATACTAGCTACCTATACTCGAGAAACTATACTTTCTATACTAGGACAACTATACTAGCTACCTATACTGAGGCAACAATACTACCTATACTGGGGCAACTATACTAGCTACCTATACTGGGGCAAACATACTTTCTATACTGGGGGCAACTATACTAGCTACCTATACTGGGGCAACTATACTTTCTATACTGGGGGCAACTATACTAGCTACCTATACTGGTAGCAACAATATTACCTATACTGGGGCAAGTATACTTTCTATACTGAATCAACTATACTATCTACCGGCAACTATATTACCTATACTGGGGGCAACTATACTAGCTACCTATACTGGGGCAACTATACTACCTATACTGGGGGCAACTATACTAGCTACCTATACTGGGGCAACTATACTTTCTATACTGGGCGCAATTATACTAGCTACCTATACTGGGAGCAACTATATTACCTATACTGGGGCAACTATACTAACTACCGGCAACTATATTACCTATACTGGGGGTAACTGTACTAGCTACCTATACTGGGGCAACTATACTTTCTATACTGGGGCAACTATACTAGCTACCGGCAACTATATTACCTATACTGAGGGCTACTATACTAGCTACCTATACTCGAGAAACTATACTTTCTATACTGGGACAACTATACTAGCTACCTATAATGAGGGAACAATACTACCTATACTGGGGCAACTATACTAGCTACCTATAATGAGGGAACAATACTACCTATACTGGGGCAACTATACTAGCTACTTATATTGGGGGCAACTATACTTGGCTACCTACCCTATACAGGGGGCACCTATACCTGGCTACCTTCCTACCTATACTGAGGGTGATAATTTTCAGGTGCTGTGCGATCATTCCAAATCCATGGTCATCGCAGACCCATATGCTGGGTTGGCATACTTATTCTATTGATCACCTTCTAGAAAAACCATCAAAATGATGATTAATGGTTTCTGTAGATCTCCTTGTGTGTCCACAGCCTTAGCTCTTTTTAGGCCCACTTGACAAAGGCAGTTTACAAGATAGTACAGCTAACTTTAGACACAAATAATCCACTGCAGGAATGTCTGATACTACAAGTAAAAAATATATTTGCGTTTTTAAACTGAATAAAAAAGTGTCTGCAATATCACTTTGCTGGATAATTTTAACATTGTTTTAACGGTAGACCGAGGTAGGAGTTTAGAGTTAGGTAAAGAGCATGGAGCTAGTTTAGTGCCAGGGTATGCTGGGGAGTAAGGGCTGGTTCAGAGGGGCATCTGAGCAAGCAGCATGGTGTCTCGCTCACATGCTTCTCTGCTAGTGTGCAGAAAAGCATTTGTCAACCTTCGGCGGCTTTTCCCATCACAATAAAGGCCAAAACATTAATTTGAATGGACATCACTTAAAACTCAAAAAAAAATGCAACAACATAATAACCTTTAAAGAAAAAACATTTCTTTGTAAGGCCTGGGCCACACTAGCTCTGGGTGCGGGACGCATCCGTGGTCCGGGCTCCGATTTTCAAAACCCGGAACGCAAGCGGATCCGTGCTGCCTTTTTTGCAGCACACGTTTTGGATCCGCTTGCGTGTTTTTTGTTTTTTTTTTTGCTAGAGGGGGTAGCAGCCAGGACGGGGGGCTGCGGGCAAAGCGGCGGCCAGGGGGGTCACATCCCCCCCCCCCCCTTGCTCACCTGGGTGCCCCCCGTCCCCGCTCCCCCTCCAGCTCGCATATAATGTAATAATTTGTACCTAATGAAGTTCGGCGAGCCGGGCACTTCCGCCCACACCGCTCGCCGTCACTTCCTGCAATGTCGCCCTCTGTATTTCAGTGGGCGGCATCGCAGGAAGTGACGGCGAGCGGTGTGGGCGGAAGTGCCCGTCTCGCCGAACTTAATTAGGTACAAATTATTACATTATATGCGAGCTGGAGGGGGAGCGGGGACGGGGGGCACCCAGGTGAGCAAGGGGGGGGATGTGACCCCCCTAGCCGCCGCTTTGCCCGCAGCCCCCTGTCCTGGCTGCTACCCCCTCCAGCATGGCGGCCCCCTCCTTCACCATGGGACACTGGAAACTGATCCGTTTCCAGTGTCCCAAAATGTCAGTGAAGAGGGAGGCCCGTTTCCCTATTGATTTTCACTACCCGTACGTGTATACGGGTCCGTGAAAAATGCTGCAAGTCCGGACTCAGCGTTCCGGGTTTAAAAACGTATTCCGCGGATCGCACGCGGATACGTTTTTAACTTGAGTGTGTACTGTTCCTATTTTTAACATTGGTATCCGTGGCTACGTTTTTCGTCCGGGACAAAAAACGTAGCTACGGATACGTTTTTAAATCAAGTGTGAACTAGCCCTTACAGCTGATACAAATCCTGCAATAAATCTGCAGTGTGTCTACTTCAGGCTTTCATGGAAGCAGACATAGGGTTAACATCCTGTGTTTACAAATTAGCTGTTCTGCCAAGACAGCCAGCTGACACACCTGAGAGATCAAATTACGCTTGTGATTAGTCACAGATGAGGGGGAATTAGACAGGCTAAACTCTCTACATACGTGGTGCATTTCTATATGCTTTTCTTCTGTCCTGTGCAAGAGTTCAGGTCCACTTTCAGTGTACAAGTGGCTTGGCCGTCGTTTAACACCTGTTCAGTGCCCGTTGGAACTGACTCTGAGGGTGAGCACAGATGAGGACAAAGGGCAATTCTCTGATAGCCTGTATTCTTCTCAATGAATTCTAGGATATGGTTGCTGAAAATAGGTTATTCCCTTTATAAAAACAGCAATATAGTAAGTATGTTAATTCAATGGAACCAATGACTATAAAAATCCTGAACATGCACATTTTGCCATTTGCTTGCTCACAATGAGAACTACGACTTCTGTGTGGATGCTAAATGTGTACAAATCACTAAGTAATATTTCGCAAATTGCTCTGACATTTGCTGAATTTGGAATCGTTTTCTGCCTGGCTATTCATTTTGTGACATCAGTCAGTAAATACAATCAATAAGCTGTCTGTGTAGTGTTTTGTACTGGTATGAAGGTAATCTCCCTTTAAAGCAAACCTGAACTGAAAATAAACTTAGGAGGTAAATAATTGTATGTGCAGTAGTAATGATAAAAACAACTTCGCTTTAGTCTCATATTCTTATTTTCAATTTAAAGCGGAATATAACCCTGCATTTCAACTTTGCTCTAAAACATTATTTACAGCATATTATATGCAATCAGCATTTTTTTTTTTTTACTAGACCAGCATTGGAAGGGTTAAACACAGAGGTTTAAAGTTCCGTGGAGAGATATGCAGAAGTTCAGATAGATACATTTAACTAAATAGAATGTAACAAGTGATAAATGTTACACACTCTTTGGCTGTCCTCCAGCTCCTTCTCAGTCAGAGAGAGTGAGTCACATTCAACACTTAGATACATTTATGTAAACAAAATGTATCTATGTAAGCTTCGATGCGACTGCAGTTCTCTCCAGGAACTTTAAAGCTTTGTGTAACCCTTCCAATGCTGGTCTAGTAAAAAAAAAAGCTGGTTGCATATAATATACTGTAAATAATGTTTTAGCGCAAAGTTGAAATGCAGGGTTATATTCCGCTTTAAGGGCTAAATTCTAGGTCTAAAGTATAAACAGCAACCATGTCACTGTACTGTAAAATTTAGTTTAACCACTTGAGGACTGCAGTGTTAAACCCCCCTAAAGACCAGGCCGTTTCTTGCTGCACTGGCGATCGGACTCCCCTCCTATTTTTGTGGCTGGAAGTGTAATGGTTAAGGGCTCTGCCTCTGACACAGGAGACCAGGGTTTTGAATCTCGGCTCTTCCTGTTCAGTAAGCCAGCACCCATTCAGTAGAAGACTTTAGGCAAGTCTCCCTAACACTGCTACTACCTATAGAGCGCGTCCTAGTGGCTGCAGCTCTGGCGCTTTGAGTCCGCCAGGAGAAAAACGCGATATAAATGTTATTTGTCTTGTCTTGTCTATTTTTGTCCCTAAGGGGATATGCCGCCGGAGGTGTCCGATCGCTGCTGCCACTTTTTTTTTTCTGCCTCATAGAGGCTCTCTCTCCCTCCGTCCCTTTCCCTCTCCTTCCTCCCTCCCCTCAGCCTACAGAAATGAACAGGACGGCGATCCGTCCTGTTCTACACCTCTCATAGGCATCAGCCTATGAGAAGACAGCAATCCCCGGCCAATCAGAGGCCGATCTTGTACAGCGCTGCTGAAGACCGTGTACGGATGTAAACAAAGGGGATTTCTTTCCCCTTTTGTTTACAAACAGCCTGTTAGCCGCGATTGGTGGCTAGCAGGCTTATCACGGAGCGGAACTCCATGAACCGGCAGGGAATGATCGTGCATGCTCTCAGATGGAGCATGTGCGATCTGTGGTTTCCCAGATACCATTCCTACCAAAAGCCTTCGCTCCTCAGATGAGGCCCTCTTGTCATCCAGCTTGGTTACCTCCTCTCATTCCCGCATCCAGAACTTCCCTTGATCATCACCTCTCCTTGGACCCACAGCTTGTCACTACTCTAAGCCTGGACACCTTCAAATGTTCAGTTGCAGCACAGAGGAGGCAGAACAAACCCAATGGTCTGCTCTGCAAATTGAAAGACTGTCTGAAGACAAGGCAAGACACAAAACATTTATATCATGCTTTTCTCCTGCCGGACTCAAAGCGTTTCAGGGCTGCAGCCACTTAGCGCCTGCTCCACGGGCAACCTGGATCATTACGAAGCCTTGCCCAAAGACTCTTTACTGTTTTTCATACTAACTTCAGCCAAGATTCGAACCAAGGCTCAAACCCTAGATCAAAGTCAACAGATTTACCAGTACGCTATCCAGCTGACCCTACTCCTCCCTGACTACCTCATGTGGGTGATGATGGGATGGGATGAGGAGTTTGGACAGCTTGCATAATGCTGTTCAGTTTAGCCAAGCTCCATTTGACATTCAAACAGGAAGTCATTGCTGCAAACCAAGCAAGCCAGGCAATAAAAAAAGAATAGCACAAACATGGGTTATTTGCAATGTACATTTTATTTCACACACTATGCATTAAATCATGGGATTGAACTAGGGCTCTAATACAATAAACTATGACTCCTGTTCATTGGTAACCCAGAATCTTTTCACTCAGAGTGTAGTCTCCAGTATGACTGTGTGCTTTAGGATAGTGTACACTATGCTTCTTTTATTATACCCATAACTAATGTTTTGGTGCTTTGCTGTGGTCAATATAATGTTAAATCACCCTTGATCTACTGTGGAAGCTCTCTTGTTATATAAAGTCATAAAAAGGAGCTGGATTTTGGAAAAGGCAGAGCGATTAACAAGCACAACAACATCTGCTGTGCTGCTGCTAAATTATTTCCTCCACTACCCATAAGCCAACATCTCTCCCTTCCAGAAGAAATATTTATTATTTGTTTACCTAATATACTCCTGTGTGCCTGGGAGATTACACCGCCATACAACCATTACCAAGCATGTCAAATAATCAGAATGATGAGTCTGCTTGGGAATAATTAGGGTTGGGAGTTTAATTGTATCAGTAACCAACTGCTAGTTTGATTTCCCAGCATTAAATAGTAGATAGGTTTGAAGTCGTATGAGTGGTATTTCGGAGTCTTTGTAACAAATGACCAATTAGTCCTCAGTACTTTTTCCACCACCTGTGCTTTGACTTATTAGCCATTTCTACTCCCGCTGCAAAGACAAAATTACCCTCCTGTCAACTGACATCTCTTTCGCAATAGGTGTTGAGTTACAGATTATTATTTTTATTATGCATTAGCACTTTACAGAGTAAATTAAACAACTCATGTCATTAACTTTCCATAAGGGGGGCTCACAATTTAATATCCCCACCATAATCATATGTCCCTGCAGACAAGTGTCACAAAATCCAGAGAGCATGCCATTGTCCTTAAGAATGATAATATTGAAGCACTAAATTAAACCTGCATTTTTGGGGAAAGAAAAAGAAAAATACACTGGCTGAAGCAGCTACATCAAAAGATGACAACTGCCAATTACGTAGATCAGTGTCCCCGCGCTGTCAGCACTTCTGACTGTCTTAAAGGACTTAGGAGCTGAAATAAAAAAAAAAAGTTAATTACCTTAGTGCACTATAAAGGCCCATACACACGTCGGATTTTAGCGAACGACCCGTCGTTTGAACGTTCCGTCGTTCGGACGTTTTCGCGTCAAATCCGACGTGTGTACAGACTATCGTTCGGGTGATAAGACTGGTTACCAGCGATCCGCCCGGCGGATCGTTGGTAACCAGTCTTATCACCCGAACTATAGTCTGTACACACGTCGGATTTGACGCGAAAACGTCCGAACGACGGAACGTTCAAACAACGGGTCGTTCGCTAAAATACGACGTGTGTATGGGCCTTTAGAGCTCTGTGTAGACGATCTGTGCCTCCCTTGTAGTTTCCAGACCCTCTGTTATTTTAATCCTCTTATCATTACAGGCCCCGACCCAGCCCAGGGTCGCCTTATCTCTGTGCACTACAATCGCTGCTTTAAAATCCCTTTGCCTGCTTAGCTCAAAGCGACGTTGCTGTGTAGGATCGCAGCCCATCGTCACTCGTGCACTGAGTCATAAATCATGTGGGCGTCACCACATGACCGCCCACATGACTGATTTCACTTCAAGCCAGCCGTCTCTTTGAGCTAAGCAGGCAGAGGGATTTTAAAGCGGCGATTGTAGTGCCCAGAGATAAGGCGACCCTGGGCTGGGTCGGGGCCTGTAATGATAAGAGGATTAAGATAACAGAGGGTCTGGAAACTACAAGGGAGGCACAGATGGTCTACACAGAGCTCTAATAGTGCACTAAGGTAATTAACTTTTTGTTTTTATTTCAGCTCGTAAGTCCTTTAAGCTCGCCATAAACCATATAATATTCCCATCTCCATTTAGTATGATAGCTCAAAGAAATAATCTGTTTACATTTTATCAATTGGTAGTCCATATATTGTATGAATGTGGTTAGATTATATGTTGAATGACCACCTTTATGCCGATTCTAGAAATCAGAGCTATCTAGAATTAGCATGACCCCAACACACACACACACTTAGGGCTCTTTCACACTAGGCTTGCGGCAGATGATTAAAAGATCCCCGATGCATTACAACATAACGCTCTGGAACGCTTCGTCTAATGTGAAAGGTAGCATGAAGGTCAATAGACTTTCATGTTACCCCGCTTACCACATCCTAGGAGTAATCCGTTAAAACACATGGATCAGCTCCTATTGTGAAAAAGCCCTATGGGCCTGTGTCTGCTTGTCAGTTTTTTCGGTGCATTTTCTTCACAGTAAAACTGCAATGTTAATCAATGGGCTAGTTCACACTTGAATGCATTTTTCACATACAGAAAAACAATTGACAGCAATGCAGCACTCTCAGGCAACGCATGCAGATAAACTGACGCACAGAAAAACTGATGAGTGGAGACAGGCCCTAAGCTGAGAACTACAAACCTATATAATGCATAAAATGGAGGGTTAATCTGCAAAAGGAGGACAGCAAAGTTTGTCCATATTTCCCTTCTTCAATGTCCAGAAAAATAAAATAAATTAAAGGACAACTATTGTTACATCATATGTATAAATGTACACCGACATCGTACATATAAACTTACATTTCTCACAGAGTAAAATGCACTATAAATTATATTTTTTTCTATTTATTGACTGTCACAGAAGGCAGTAAAAATCAGCACTTACTGAACTACCACTGCTCAGTCCAACTGCCAAAATAGTATGCAAAATAGTAGGGAAGCTGGCTGACATATTTGTATAGAATCTTTACAGTTTACAGGGAGTTCTTTTGTAAAGAATAAAGGTAGTGTGGAGTATATTCCATGAAGAAATGGACGAGTCTAAAATCTGTCAGATCTTTCAGCTACTTACTACCTTATGTGACAGCTAAATAGAAAAACAAAATAACATGTGCATTTTACTGGGGGAAAATGTAAATTTTAAATGTAAGTATTTCAAATTTTACATTTTTGTTTTGTGATAGTGGCAGAATACAGATAAAGGTATACAGAAAAAGAAGATGTAAGACGTATTGAGATGAAAATTCCAGAAGAAGATAGAAGAGGATACAGAGGAAGAAGAAGATACAGAACAGAAGAAATAAAAAAGGTTACAGATGAAACAAGAATGCAATATCTTATCATATTGGTATCGTATTTCAACTCAACTTTTTAAGGGGAACTGAAGAGAGAGGTATATGGAGGTTGCCATGTTTATTTTCTTTTAAAGAGAACCCAAGGTGGGTTTGAAGAATATTATCTGCATACAGAGGCTGGATCTGCCTATACAGCCCAGCCTCTGTTGCTATCCCAAACCCCCCTAAGGTCCCCCCTGCACTCTGCAATCCCTCATAAATCACAGCCACGCTGCTGACAAACAGCTTGTCAGAGCTGACTGTGTTTATCTCTATAGTGTCAGTCTGCTGCTCTCCCCGCCTCCTGCAGAACTCCAGTCCCCGCCTGCATCCCTTCCCTCCCTGCTGATTGGAGGGAAGGGACGGGGGCAGGGACCGGAGCTATGCAGGAGGCGGGGGAGCAGCTGAGACTGACACTACAGATGTAAACACAGCCTCACAGCATGGCTGTGATTTATGAGGGATTGCAGATTGCAGGGGGACCTTAGTGGGGTTTGGGATAGCAACAGAGGCTGGGCTGTATAGGCAGATCCAGCCTCTGTATGCAGATAACATTCTTTAAACACACCTCGGGTTCTCTTTAAGCAATGCCAGTTGCCTGGCAGCCCTGCTGATCCTCTGGCTCTAAAACTATTAACCATAGCCCCTGAACAAGCATGCAGCAGATCAGGAGTTTCAGACTCTACAGTCAGATCTGAAAAGACTAGCTGCATGATTGCTTCTGGTGTTATTCAGATACTACTGCAGAGAAATAGACCAGCAGGGCTGCCAGGCAACTGGTATTGATTAAAAGGAAATAAACATGGCAGCCTCCATACACCTCTCTCTTCAGTTCCCCTTTAATTTAACACTTTCTTATTTATGGGTATTAGAGATTAGAGAATAAAAATTTACCCTTTTACCTACTTGCCTAGAAGGGTGCCACCTAATTAATAAAGTAGCATCCCAAACTCCACCATAAACTGGTTAGGCTGCTCACTAGGGAAAAACATCTATAACTAGAAAGTTGTTTAACCCACTGCTGTTCTCTGACAGATTCGGCTGGCAGTGTGCCTATGGAAATGACTGCATCACCCCATCCAGCCAAATATGGCCACATCAAGCAACCATCATCTCCTGTCTGCAGGTACCCTACGCAACAGTGCTCAAATATAACCTTGCCTGTTACAAGATAATAAACTGAGATTAAACCCCTTGGTCACAATATTGTTTCCCGCAAATGTTCCTTTTTATGGCACCTCATTGCCAGGACAATCCTAAGAGAATGAAGAATGGGTATGTGTTCCAATGTCTTCAGGCATTTCTTATTCAGCAGTGCATCAGCGACTGCCAATGTGTAATGATAGCTAAATGTTTCACTAATGATTTTTAATTATATTTCTTGTCCGCCTTGGAAATGAAAGCATGACTGATGGAAGCAGCACACCAGTGAGAGAACACTCACTGCTTCTTATAAACATGAAACTTGTAGTTGTCAGACTACCAACAAGGGGATAGAAAAGGAATTTCCCCATTTCATCATCTTGGAAAAAAGAAAGTATGAAAAAAAATAATGCAATGTGTCATGAATGATACGAAAGTCAGGACAATTATCGATTCCGCATCACTCCTCAAAGCTGAGCAGAATATCAGTTTCTCTTTGAAATGTGCAGCCAGATGTCTTTTTATCCCTTCACTCTGACTTAAAGCAGCCCCTCACCCACTTCCTACTAGCTATTCACATATAGGTGTGAGGACCAAATGCTGGCCTTGTAGCAGATTCAGCAGATAAGGATCAATCTCTTTTATTTCCCTCTCAAAACTCTTAGATTTTCCCTCCACTAAACTGTGGATAGACAATAGAAGACTTCCTTTATTAATAATCCAAGATGTGTTTATCGCAGACAAAAGGCAAAAATATTTCCCGGTTCCTAAAAATCAGCCTAATAGCTCCTCCAATTTATAGTAGTCTAGCGGCTATGGAAACAGAGTTATTCAGCGTTACCTTACTACTATTTGGTGTCATTTGATCAAACATCGGCCGCAGGTTACAAATCTGCCCTCGGATTTGCTGTGCGCCAATCCAGACAGAAACAGCGCAGGTTTTTGGTAAATTGTGTCATTCTATGCTTGTACAAAAACCTCTGCCTATCATGCTCCGCAGAAGGTAAACACACCTACTTTTCAGGTAAGCCAGCGGCAAAACTCAGATGGTATAACGGTTCGGGCAGTACCGACCCCTCCCAGTCTTCCAAATTCCACTAACCAACAACTTTCTCCATGCATGCATTCCTAGGAGGACCGGGCGATTACCATATAAGGACTTGTGATATTAACAGGGGCGCCTTAACCTACTGACCACCCAGGCAGCGGCTTGGAGCGGCTTTGATGGGGAAGGCGCAATAAATTACTGTCAGTCCAAGGGGAAATAAAAATTCCTGTCCTGAAAGACCGTTGTAAGGGACTGGAGAGAAATAGATTTCCTTCTGTTTTAAGAAGGCAAATTACACCAAGCTTTGCTTTTTTAGTAGGAGGGCATTTTGGTACCTTTTATCCCCCTATACATTCCTAGTAGCTTGGGTCACCCTGAGCTGCTTGGTTACTCTGCTCTTTTCACAAATAGCCTTCTGCTAAGTCACTGGTAAAGAATCATTCAGAGTTCAGATTTATAGATACTCCGTAAGAAGAATGTGTCTGATTTATAGCTGTTCTCTGCCCCTCCATGAGTCCACCCTGAGCCTGACTGACTGACTGACATTTAAGAGTATGTAGTGAAAGTTTTCTACTCTCACAAGTGTTTTTAGGAATGCATCTCACTGGGGAACTCAGGGGGCTATTCCGGGTGTCTGGAACCTCCCCCCTGCACTGAGCTGTGTATTCAGCCAGCCAAGCCCGCATAATATAAACAGCCTCATTCTCCCTCCCTTCTTACTTCTGGTGCCTCCCTCCAGCTAATAGAATGAGAGAGGCAGCCGAGCTTCCCACACAAGAAGATGCAGCCTGCAGTGAGAGAATGTTGATTCTGGAGTCCCCCACTCTCCACAGCACAGAAGTGTCAGACATGATGCAATTAGAGGGCAGTCAAGCTGGTAAATACAAGTTGAAAAGTTTTTGACAGTCCCTAGACTCCAGGAGGGCTGCTTTCAGACTTGTGTGAGAGGCTGACAGGGACAGGAGTCCGATTACAGGCAAGTAGCCTGTGTGAATACAGATAAGTTAGATTATATGTTGAATGACCACCTTTATGCCGATTCTAGAAATCAGAGCTATCTAGAATTAGCATGACCCCAACACACACACACACTTAGGGCTCTTTCACACTAGGCTTGCGGCAGATGATTAAAAGATCCCCGATGCATTACAACATAACGCTCTGGAACGCTTCGTCTAATGTGAAAGGTAGCATGAAGGTCAATAGACTTTCATGTTACCCCGCTTACCACATCCTAGGAGTAATCCGTTAAAACACATGGATCAGCTCCTATTGTGAAAAAGCCCTATGGGCCTGTGTCTGCTTGTCAGTTTTTTCGGTGCATTTTCTTCACAGTAAAACTGCAATGTTAATCAATGGGCTAGTTCACACTTGAATGCATTTTTCACATACAGAAAAACAATTGACAGCAATGCAGCACTCTCAGGCAACGCATGCAGATAAACTGACGCACAGAAAAACTGATGAGTGGAGACAGGCCCTAAGCTGAGAACTACAAACCTATATAATGCATAAAATGGAGGGTTAATCTGCAAAAGGAGGACAGCAAAGTTTGTCCATATTTCCCTTCTTCAATGTCCAGAAAAATAAAATAAATTAAAGGACAACTATTGTTACATCATATGTATAAATGTACACCGACATCGTACATATAAACTTACATTTCTCACAGAGTAAAATGCACTATAAATTATATTTTTTTCTATTTATTGACTGTCACAGAAGGCAGTAAAAATCAGCACTTACTGAACTACCACTGCTCAGTCCAACTGCCAAAATAGTATGCAAAATAGTAGGGAAGCTGGCTGACATATTTGTATAGAATCTTTACAGTTTACAGGGAGTTCTTTTGTAAAGAATAAAGGTAGTGTGGAGTATATTCCATGAAGAAATGGACGAGTCTAAAATCTGTCAGATCTTTCAGCTACTTACTACCTTATGTGACAGCTAAATAGAAAAACAAAATAACATGTGCATTTTACTGGGGGAAAATGTAAATTTTAAATGTAAGTATTTCAAATTTTACATTTTTGTTTTGTGATAGTGGCAGAATACAGATAAAGGTATACAGAAAAAGAAGATGTAAGACGTATTGAGATGAAAATTCCAGAAGAAGATAGAAGAGGATACAGAGGAAGAAGAAGATACAGAACAGAAGAAATAAAAAAGGTTACAGATGAAACAAGAATGCAATATCTTATCATATTGGTATCGTATTTCAACTCAACTTTTTAAGGGGAACTGAAGAGAGAGGTATATGGAGGTTGCCATGTTTATTTTCTTTTAAAGAGAACCCAAGGTGGGTTTGAAGAATATTATCTGCATACAGAGGCTGGATCTGCCTATACAGCCCAGCCTCTGTTGCTATCCCAAACCCCCCTAAGGTCCCCCCTGCACTCTGCAATCCCTCATAAATCACAGCCACGCTGCTGACAAACAGCTTGTCAGAGCTGACTGTGTTTATCTCTATAGTGTCAGTCTGCTGCTCTCCCCGCCTCCTGCAGAACTCCAGTCCCCGCCTGCATCCCTTCCCTCCCTGCTGATTGGAGGGAAGGGACGGGGGCAGGGACCGGAGCTATGCAGGAGGCGGGGGAGCAGCTGAGACTGACACTACAGATGTAAACACAGCCTCACAGCATGGCTGTGATTTATGAGGGATTGCAGATTGCAGGGGGACCTTAGTGGGGTTTGGGATAGCAACAGAGGCTGGGCTGTATAGGCAGATCCAGCCTCTGTATGCAGATAACATTCTTTAAACACACCTCGGGTTCTCTTTAAGCAATGCCAGTTGCCTGGCAGCCCTGCTGATCCTCTGGCTCTAAAACTATTAACCATAGCCCCTGAACAAGCATGCAGCAGATCAGGAGTTTCAGACTCTACAGTCAGATCTGAAAAGACTAGCTGCATGATTGCTTCTGGTGTTATTCAGATACTACTGCAGAGAAATAGACCAGCAGGGCTGCCAGGCAACTGGTATTGATTAAAAGGAAATAAACATGGCAGCCTCCATACACCTCTCTCTTCAGTTCCCCTTTAATTTAACACTTTCTTATTTATGGGTATTAGAGATTAGAGAATAAAAATTTACCCTTTTACCTACTTGCCTAGAAGGGTGCCACCTAATTAATAAAGTAGCATCCCAAACTCCACCATAAACTGGTTAGGCTGCTCACTAGGGAAAAACATCTATAACTAGAAAGTTGTTTAACCCACTGCTGTTCTCTGACAGATTCGGCTGGCAGTGTGCCTATGGAAATGACTGCATCACCCCATCCAGCCAAATATGGCCACATCAAGCAACCATCATCTCCTGTCTGCAGGTACCCTACGCAACAGTGCTCAAATATAACCTTGCCTGTTACAAGATAATAAACTGAGATTAAACCCCTTGGTCACAATATTGTTTCCCGCAAATGTTCCTTTTTATGGCACCTCATTGCCAGGACAATCCTAAGAGAATGAAGAATGGGTATGTGTTCCAATGTCTTCAGGCATTTCTTATTCAGCAGTGCATCAGCGACTGCCAATGTGTAATGATAGCTAAATGTTTCACTAATGATTTTTAATTATATTTCTTGTCCGCCTTGGAAATGAAAGCATGACTGATGGAAGCAGCACACCAGTGAGAGAACACTCACTGCTTCTTATAAACATGAAACTTGTAGTTGTCAGACTACCAACAAGGGGATAGAAAAGGAATTTCCCCATTTCATCATCTTGGAAAAAAGAAAGTATGAAAAAAAATAATGCAATGTGTCATGAATGATACGAAAGTCAGGACAATTATCGATTCCGCATCACTCCTCAAAGCTGAGCAGAATATCAGTTTCTCTTTGAAATGTGCAGCCAGATGTCTTTTTATCCCTTCACTCTGACTTAAAGCAGCCCCTCACCCACTTCCTACTAGCTATTCACATATAGGTGTGAGGACCAAATGCTGGCCTTGTAGCAGATTCAGCAGATAAGGATCAATCTCTTTTATTTCCCTCTCAAAACTCTTAGATTTTCCCTCCACTAAACTGTGGATAGACAATAGAAGACTTCCTTTATTAATAATCCAAGATGTGTTTATCGCAGACAAAAGGCAAAAATATTTCCCGGTTCCTAAAAATCAGCCTAATAGCTCCTCCAATTTATAGTAGTCTAGCGGCTATGGAAACAGAGTTATTCAGCGTTACCTTACTACTATTTGGTGTCATTTGATCAAACATCGGCCGCAGGTTACAAATCTGCCCTCGGATTTGCTGTGCGCCAATCCAGACAGAAACAGCGCAGGTTTTTGGTAAATTGTGTCATTCTATGCTTGTACAAAAACCTCTGCCTATCATGCTCCGCAGAAGGTAAACACACCTACTTTTCAGGTAAGCCAGCGGCAAAACTCAGATGGTATAACGGTTCGGGCAGTACCGACCCCTCCCAGTCTTCCAAATTCCACTAACCAACAACTTTCTCCATGCATGCATTCCTAGGAGGACCGGGCGATTACCATATAAGGACTTGTGATATTAACAGGGGCGCCTTAACCTACTGACCACCCAGGCAGCGGCTTGGAGCGGCTTTGATGGGGAAGGCGCAATAAATTACTGTCAGTCCAAGGGGAAATAAAAATTCCTGTCCTGAAAGACCGTTGTAAGGGACTGGAGAGAAATAGATTTCCTTCTGTTTTAAGAAGGCAAATTACACCAAGCTTTGCTTTTTTAGTAGGAGGGCATTTTGGTACCTTTTATCCCCCTATACATTCCTAGTAGCTTGGGTCACCCTGAGCTGCTTGGTTACTCTGCTCTTTTCACAAATAGCCTTCTGCTAAGTCACTGGTAAAGAATCATTCAGAGTTCAGATTTATAGATACTCCGTAAGAAGAATGTGTCTGATTTATAGCTGTTCTCTGCCCCTCCATGAGTCCACCCTGAGCCTGACTGACTGACTGACATTTAAGAGTATGTAGTGAAAGTTTTCTACTCTCACAAGTGTTTTTAGGAATGCATCTCACTGGGGAACTCAGGGGGCTATTCCGGGTGTCTGGAACCTCCCCCCTGCACTGAGCTGTGTATTCAGCCAGCCAAGCCCGCATAATATAAACAGCCTCATTCTCCCTCCCTTCTTACTTCTGGTGCCTCCCTCCAGCTAATAGAATGAGAGAGGCAGCCGAGCTTCCCACACAAGAAGATGCAGCCTGCAGTGAGAGAATGTTGATTCTGGAGTCCCCCACTCTCCACAGCACAGAAGTGTCAGACATGATGCAATTAGAGGGCAGTCAAGCTGGTAAATACAAGTTGAAAAGTTTTTGACAGTCCCTAGACTCCAGGAGGGCTGCTTTCAGACTTGTGTGAGAGGCTGACAGGGACAGGAGTCCGATTACAGGCAAGTAGCCTGTGTGAATACAGATAAGTTCTCTGCTCCATCTCAGGCTATTCTCAATTTCTCCACTCCTCTCTCTGGGCTAGTGCACGCCAAAATGACAATCGCTAGCAATTTGTGAGTGTGATTTTGTGAAGCGATTTTCACAGCGATTTTTGAATGAATCGCTCAAAAACATGCTACATGCAGCATACCTGCGATTTTGAAAAAGTCACAACGCTGCTGTGGGAACACCGTCATAGGGTAACATTAGCCAAGCGCTTTTCAAATCACTGTTGATTTGAAAAACGCTCAGAAGCACTCTTGGTGTGCACCAGCCCTCCCTCATTCACCTTTGTTTCCCTCTTCCCCTAGAGCTGGCTGTCATACAGGAAACTAAATAAAAGTGCAATCCTGGTGAGGCAAAATATTATTATTTAGTATTTATATAGCGCCGCCATCTTCCGCAGATGCATATATCCCTGCATCATATGGGTATCGCTTGCGCTATGTGACACTAGGTGGCATATTCCACTGAATTGTCCAAACTAAGTCTATCTCCCATTCGGAGTTCCTCTCTCGGGGGGGTTGTGCCAGCGCTGTACCCCGTTCAAATTTGCTGCTACCAGAAGCACTCAGAAACACTCGTGTCCTTGAGTACTTCCAAAGATAGGCAGCTCCGTAATACGCCAGCGCACTTTTGTGCATGTGCAGTATGGAGCCACCTGTATTCGGAAGCACTCGGGGACATACGTGCTTCTGGACCTTTCAGGAATTCCCCCCTTAAAAATCCTGCGTTTGCCCCTGCATCTAATAAGGATTCATAGAAAGATTTGAGACAGTCCCTCACTATTCAGTGTACAGAGGCGACAGCGCCCTACAGCCAAATGTTACTGAGTCTGCAGAGAGAGTGAGACAAACAAACACACAGTAAACTCTGCAGACAGCCTGTGTGCTCTGCTAGAATGTCTGGCATGTCTAGATGTCAGGACGATTGCCATGACTAGCTATGGAGCGGTAGGATCATCTGATGCTCTCCCCATTGGGACACACAGCCTGCACTTCTCCCTGAATTCACAAGGACAGTGTTTGAAGTGTGTAATGGACACAGTGGGGGTTGCAGGTTTTGTCTTTCATTGTGAGCAAGTGAATAGGAGGGCAGCATCTAAATGCTCAAATAATGATAATGGACATGTAAGCAATGTGTGTAATTACATCCATCACTACTTATAATTGAAGCTGGCATAATAATGTATTTCCATTAATGCTGTCTGTTTGCCCTCTCTCTAATGCTATGTACCACCTCACGATTTTTCCAACGATTTTCCCGA
The DNA here is from genome assembly GCF_040937935.1 of Hyperolius riggenbachi. Taxonomy (NCBI): domain Eukaryota; kingdom Metazoa; phylum Chordata; class Amphibia; order Anura; family Hyperoliidae; genus Hyperolius; species Hyperolius riggenbachi. Next base: position 185,583,179 of record NC_090646.1, read on the forward strand.
TGTCCATCAATTTTTTTTTTTGTGCGACAAGTAGTCATTTACACAATGTCGTGACATCGCTTAACATTGTGTGGTGATAAGTGACCGTCACTGAGGATCGGATCTTTAAGATCCTTGACGACACCCCATAAAGTACTGCAGTCGCTTGACTTCTCGTTTGCGCCCGTCCTGTACTGTCACGTGACATCTTGCATACCCGCTGGCAGGAAGATGAATCGCTGGACGCTTGTCATAAGGGACACCTCGCTGGATCCATCTTCCTGTGTTGTTGCAGTCACTGTGGTGAGTGTGGAGCTTAACTTTGCTCGCCCACACCCTCTGCTCATGGTCCCTCTCCCACTGTCTCTCTGACCAAACAACTGCTACTTGGGGAACAATGTGCACAACTATGTACACTAGTCTGAGCACTCTTCAGGGGAGCCAGTAGCATTTGGAACTATTATTGTGTATTTATGTAGCACTGACATCTTCAGCACTTTACAGAGTACATAGTCATGTCACTGACTGCTCACTGGAGCTTACAATTTCATCCCTACCATAGTCAAACTGTAATGTCCGACCATATATATTATTATCATATATTTATATAGCACTGACATCTTCTGCAGTACTTTACAGAGTACATAGTCATGTCACTGACTGTCCCCAGAGGAGCTCACAATCTAATCCAACCATAGTCATAGTCTAATGTCCTACCATATTATTATTATGCATTCATATAGCACTGACATATTCTGCAGCACTTTACAGAGTACATAGTCATGTCACTGACTGTCCTCAAAGGAGCTTACAATCTAACCCTACCATAATCATAGTATAATGTCCTACCATATTATTATTATTTATTTATATAGCACTGACATCTCCTGAAGCACTTTACAGAGTACATAGTCATGTCACTGACTGTCCTCAGAGGAGCTCACAATCTAATATCCCTACCACAGTTATAGTCTAATATTTTCAATATAGGATTGTTTTGGGGTAAACCAGTTGACTTATTAGTATGTTTTTTAGGATGCAGGAAATGTCTGAAGTGTCTGAAGACAGAAACTCCATGCAGATTTTGCCCTGGCCAATGTTCAAGCCTAGGACTCTGCAGTAGTGCTACCCACTGAGCCTCTATTCTACTCATAGATATCTGCTCATCCATGTCATCAATTCTGACCCTCTACTACCCTTCCTCCCTCCATTGTACTTCTCTTCTCTTGTATCACTTACACTACAAACACACTGTGCTTATCTCTAGAATGGATTATGAATCAAACTATTAGGCCCAGTGCACACCAAAACCACTAGCAGATCCTCAAAACGCTAGCGGTTTTTGGAGCAGATTTCAGAGCGATTCTAGGCATGTTTAGAGACATTTTCTAAACATGCCGAGCGGTTTTGTGAAGCAGATTACAAATACTGTTACAGTAAAAGCTGTTACTGAACAGCTTCTGTAACAAAAACGCCTGGAAAACCGCTCTGATCTAGCGTTTTTCAGAGCGTTTTGCATTTTTCCTATACTTTATATTGAGGCAGAATTGCTTCTACAAACCGCAAATGTGCAGCAGGAGGCACGTTTGCAGTTTGCTAAAAAACCTCAAACCGCTGGTGTGCACCATCCCATTGAAATACATTAGCCAAGCGTTTTCACAGACAGATGCGGTTGGCGGATCGCTGCTAAAACCGCTCGGTGTGCACTGTGCCTTAAACTACCTTACCATATCAGCCCTTCAATGTCATGATATACCCACTCCAGTCCTACCCTAACAGGTGGTAACATATCTGCATATCTCACAATGTTTGTGAAAAATTATTCTGAAAGTAAGAATGTCTTGCTTGATAATCCAATCTTGCAATGTGACTGACATTGGAACTTGTAGCGTTGGTGCTGTATTTATTTGAGGTGCATACTGGCAGCATGTGCTGTATGGCATACAATACTGATCATCCACAAGGTAAACTTAGGCAGCTGCCTAGGGTCTAGAGAGAGTTTAGGGGCCTGGTGGTTGCTAGCCCCCACCAAATCTAACTAAATAAGCCAGGTGACCATCAGTGGAGGGCAAAGTGCTATCTTGCCCAGGGCCCCATTTCATAGTTATCCCTCTCTGATGGCTTATATCATGTGTGAAGTGTTCTATAATGTATATGATTTTTGTTTTATTTTTTATGGGGGGGGGGGGGGCGCCACAGGATTTCTTGCCTGGAGTGACAAGAAGGCTAGAGGCGCCCCTGGATATCAATGCCTGCATTTGAACTGGACTTTATTTGTTTCTATCCCACACGGACTGCATTCAGTTAAGTAAACTTTTCACCATTTTCCCCTATTATTTTAAGCTTTGTGTTTATATGTTAATTGATGTATATAAATGTGTGTAATGCATTTTTGTTAGTAAAACGTTTAAAAAATCATTTTAACAGTTAAAACCTGTTCCTGAACATACACAATCATACTTGCTCCTCCGAAAATGTAAACTTGTGTTCTATAGTATTTTGCATCTACAACCCGTATGCTTGAATCGGGCACAGATAGACAGATCTGGCGCCGATCCCTGCATACAGCTAAGGGTTAAGTTACAGTGTTCTCAGTGTGTTAATATAGTTACAGTCGTGGGCTGACTCGCACGTGGTGGCAAGCATTTGAATTGTGTTTGTGTGGTGAATCCTTGGAGTCAGAACACTCCTCTCGGCTAGTCGGTTCACAGATTGCAAATCCACATATGGGCATCTATGCGCAAAGCGGCAGCGAGATCGAGTTTCTGACTCTTAGCGATTGACCCAATGAAGGATCGGCCCTTGCCATTCTTGACACAATGCACAAGGTAACTATGAATCAGATCAGGCAGACTATTTGTTGCTATTGAGTCAAGATAGCCTCACATCTCTATAACCCACATGAAAATGTAGAAGATCGGTGTTTTCCATTGATATTATGCATGCTGTACACATTATCATCAAACTACCAGCAACCAAGTGACAGCCATTCAGCACTGACAAAAGTAAATATAACATGGATGGACCTCCTGATTTACCTGATTTACTAAATCATTTCCAGAGATCTCCAAGCATCTCCGCCATGGCCTAGGGCACCACAGGAGCAAGGGCACCAAAGCAGCAGGCTAAACTGGTGCAGCATGTGCAAGCTTGCAAATTCTGCAATGCAGGGAGATCAAACGAGCGCCTGACCGCTTTATTCTGCTGCTAGCTACCTGTGCCTCAGCCATTTTGCTCTCGGTGCACGTTTGAATTGTAGTGGACGGTTATGAACTCAGCCAGCATTAATGACAGAATGAAAGAGGAAGGTTCTGCACTGGAGGAGTGGAGAAATGAGTGACACTGATGGCTGCTGCAGTGTAAAAACGAGCTGGCTACCTATATTGAAAGGAAGGGGGGGGGGAGGAATTAAGGGGGTCATCTGACTACCTATGCTGGAGGGAAAGGGGGAGGGGTCATCTGGCTACCTATACTGGGGGGTTATCAGGCTACCTACACTAGAGGGGAGGGGAGGAGGGGTCATCTCGCTACCTATACTGACGGGGGGCAGATAGTGACAGTGGCCTTGGGCGGTAAATAGTACAAATCCGGCCCTGTGTGATGATGAACAACAAAAACGACTGGATAAGTTAAAAACATGATAGACCTGGGGCCCCGGGCTGTCATGTGGATCAGTGTTTGTGAAGTTAAAAACATGGTCAGAAAGTAGTGGCCATTAGTGACAACTGACAAGGAGGTAGTCACAGTGTTTGCCTGATGGAGAAGGAAGAGAAGGATAGTAGTTGGGGCCCCCTTACAGCTCTGGGACCCCCCTGTGGTAGCAAGGTCTCCTTCCTCCCTGTAGTTCGCAATGAGCTACAGGTTCCCAATCATTCAAATCCTCTTTTAGAGCCCTTTTCCACTAGGCATGTTCTGATCCAAAAATCGGATCATATGCTCTTTTTATGGCGCTTGGAACCAATTTTACCAAAGCGCACCAATTTTAACCAAAGTGCAATTGCACTGCCTGCTGCAGTCTTTGTGTGATTGCGCTTAGGTATCCTCTATGGGAGCAAACAAATATTGTGGTACTGTGATTTTCATGCAATTTTCCTATGGAGCCTGAAGCCCAGCCATCCGTCTCCCAAAAATTGCAATTATGCTGCACATAACTATGATTGTACCAAAAACCTGCAGCGCACAGGAAATCACATATCGCATTTTAAAACAGCTGCAAATTGCAATCAATACCACAGCGCAATTTGCAGTGAGTATCGAGATTAGCAGTGGAAAAGGGCTCCCGTGTCCCTTCCCCAGCTGACCGCATCGGAAAGCAGAAGTGCCAACGCAATGCACTGCACGTCTGTTCTGATGCGTTTTTCAGCAATGCGATTGTGATTCTATTCACAATCGCATTGCGTTTGTGTATTTTCGTTGGCAACCGTGTATTGCGATTCTGTGGTGTATCACAACCCATGTTATCTGGGTAAGTGGCCTACAGACAAAATGAACACATTTTCTGCTTGGACTGGCTGATAGAATCAGCTGTTGCATTACTGGAATGGTAAGTCGGCTATCAAAACGTGATAATAGCAAACTATATTATAATTGCAGCCAGATTCTGTTCGCACATCATTACCTGAGCCCAGTGGTTCTTGAATACTATGGTACAAGTCTCTGGGTCCACCCCCTGCAGGTCGATACTCGGCCGGCTTTTGCTGACACTGACGTTCTGTTCCATGATGTGTCTTGTACAGCTTGTCACACTAAGCCATGCCCAGCTTGTCTATGCAAGCGAGGATCTCTCTTCTGGTTAGGTCATTGTCTTCTGAAAGTTACTTTTGTATAGCATTACGCCTCCAGCACTCCTGCATTTTGAAAGAGGGATACAAAGGAGAGAGATCATGCGTTTCATAAAGTGTTTGGTTTCAGCTATTGATTTTTGCTTACTCACACAGACCTTGAAGCTAAAGCATGCATGCAGACAGCACATCACCTAGCAACTAGGCATTGCCATGTAAAACATGCTAATAGCTGCCGTACACTTCTCAGTGACAGTCCTGCTCACACGCTTACCTTCCCAAGAGAAAACTGCACTGGCCTTGCCAAACTCAACCCTACTGCTTTACACTGTATGCAATAAAGGGAGGAAGCCACACTGCATACATTTACTTGTGTGATCTCTATACACACTGATCAGCCACAACATTAAAACCACTGAAAGGTAATGAGTATAGCATTGATTCTCACGTTACAGTGACACCTGTCAAGTTTCAATACAAATATAAATATCAGGAGTCAAATCCCTTGCCAGAATGTACTCAATATCAATTATTGCAAAGAACCCCTTCTTTGCAATTATTGATATTCAGTATATTCTGACAAGGGGGGTGACTGTTGATGTGTACTGTATATTCGTAACATGGGGTTCTGGGGCGTAACTACAGGGGAGCTGCCCCAGCAACCACAGAGGGGCCCAGAGCTGTAAGGGGTTCCCAAGAAGTACTTCACTCCCTCTGATAAAGGGGTCCATCCTTCAAAATCAGGTGATTTTGTGGTTACACTTGTTATGGGTGTAAAGATTACAATGTCCACACTTGTTTTATGACCCTTGCAAGATGGGCCCTCAGGCTGTGAGGGACACCAGGATTAGACAAGGGGAAGGGTGTGGACATTGGGGTGCCCCATGATTTTGATAGTTACGCCCCTGATGGGGTTTATGGACAAGCAGCCTGTACAAAAACAACTTTTAATGGGTTCAGTTCAAAATGTAAAACAATTCCATTAAAACTTTATTGTTAACAACAGGATCATGATGCTAAAAAAAAATCAATCAGTATAATACCAGGCACGCCTTTCACGGCCAGCAGCCACTTCCTCGGAGGCTAGGTGGCAACATTATTACATGCATCCAAATGATGAAAACAATGGTGTGGCACAGTCACTTAAACTAGTCGGAAGATGTGCATAAATGTATAAATGACAACTACATCTGTACAAGAGGGTAGCCATAGTCACTCAATGCATGTGCATGTTGTATGTTCCACCTCATAGTTCATTACAGTATTTATATACTGAAAAGATACATTGGACATACAAACACTATCTGACCATCCTTAAGACTTTTACATTTGCTAGCTGACCCAATGTTTCTGTCTTCGCTGTGGCCATGAGTATCATATTCATTTCTCTTCAGTTAGGGTAGCTATCTCAGAGCACTAAGACATATACTGTATTTTTTGGACTATATGACTCACTTTTTCTCCCCCAAAAGGAGGGGGGGAATCACTATGTCTTATAGTCCAAATGCAGGGAGTTCCTGACTTGTTGTGAACGCCTGACAATACGAACCTCCAACTTGCCGCAAAGTCCGGGACTCCCTGTACTGTGCCCATGCAGAGGAGGACACAGGGGGACAAACACACAAGGGGCATAGAGGAGGACACAAGGGTGGCACAAAGGGGCATAGAGGAGGACACAAGGAGGACAGAGGTAGCCACCTGAGGGACACAGGAGGACACAAGGGGGCATATATGATTTGGACACTCTCATGGTAATCCCTTGGCCAGACTACACAAATAGGATCATGTGTCTTGGCTAAACACTTGTTACTTTCTATAAAGTGGGAATCAAGCACACCACTAACATCAGCCAATTTTAGGAAAACAATAACAATTGGACATTGTTTCGTGAGATCTATTTTCACTCTCCCTCCCTCACTGTCTTCATTGTTACTGAACTGAAGATCTAAGGCATTTGTACACTTGTTATAATGGTTGCCTGACACGATCACTCTTGATTATTTCAGAGGTCCTTCAGCTAGCTTCTGGTCAGCGTATTTGCTTTGTGGAGAATGGAAGCAGGGGTAGGAGTATAAGCGAGCTGTGGGTCCTTCAAGTGGTTTATATCGATAACAATCAGCGTTGTTTTTCAGTGTTTCTTTAGTGCAGTTGTGAAGTTTAATAGGTTCCAGTGAAGAAAAGATGGATAGAATTTGACCTTGATTGATTTGTGAAGGTGAATCTGGCTTTCAGTTTCAGGAATCATTCTAAAAACCAACATTGGAGACCAACATTTCATGGAAATGCCTTAGGCAAGTATCAAAGTCTTCAACACTGCTAATGTAGCAAAGAGAAAACAATTTCCACTTGCATTGTAAATGTGTAGCCTCTCATATAAGTATCAGTACGGGGGGGGTAACTAGAGGAAAGCAGTACAATCGACCCCAGGGAGGCCATAGCTGTAAGGGGGACCCAACTACTACTTTACTCCCTCTGATCAAGGGTTCCATCCTTCAGATCAGGTGTTTTGGGGTCAACACTTGTTTGGATGCGTAGCTTACACTGTCCACACTTGTTTTAGGACCCTTGTAGGATGGGCCCCCAGGCTGTGAGGGTCACCAGGGGAGGCAAGGGAAAGGCTGTGAATATTGGAGGGCCCCATCAAATTTTTGCTGGGGTGCCCCATGATTTGTAGTTATGCCCCTGTATCAGTATAAAAAATACAACTAGTGGGTCATGTGAGCTAATGGGCACAGGGTAGATGCCCCTTTAGGTTACACTTCACATCTACTGTCCATAGTTAGTGTGTTAAGTGTGTTAACTTTTCACGCTTTGACATTTGGAAGCCTTCGTGCTAGAAAATGACAAAACCTCAACTACTTATGAAGTGGCTCGCAGAAAGATCACACGTTTTCTTCATCTTGATCTTTGTTTGCGTTTATAAAGGTTCTGATTTTGATACCATCATTACAAATCATGTAAAAGCAGAAAACAATTATTTGATAAGATCTGTGCATTGCTGAATTATCTCCGATAACATTTCATATCAGTTTGATAAATGGAACACGCTGACCTCAGCTGGCTTCATCACAGCATAGTCTACCACAAAGCCGGATGAAAGGTAGTGCTCCAATTTGTAGACCACAAGTACACTTATATTACAAAAGCTTTTACATACATTGTAGTTTGCTGACAGAACAGGGCCTTGTGTATGGTGAAGGGCAGTGGTGCAGATAGAAGCAGTGGCATCATGTCACGCATTCCCCCATTTTATTTATTTATTGGTTTTGGCATTTGAAAAGTGGAGTGCCAAAATATTAGAAGACCAAGAGGTTAGGGCAATATGTTAAGCCTCGTACACACACCCGATTTGAGGTGGCCGATAACAACTGCCTCAGCTAACAATCAGCCAGACGGGTGTATCTACTCAACCCCGGCAACGCCGATTTCACCGCCAATCCTATTGTTTGCACCGATCTCCTGCATGCTTCGTAACGTCATGCATGTGCTAGCAATGCAGCGCGTTGTCAGCTACACAGCTGACATGTGTGTGTGCAGCTCAGCCCAGCAATGTCGCCCATGGGGATCAGCTTCTGACCCCTCATGGATGATATTAGTTGGGTATATGTACTAGTCCTTAAAGAGACACTGAAGCAAAAAAAAAAAAATATGATATAGTGAATTGGTTGTGTACTATGAATAATTACTAGAAGATTAGCAGCAAAGAAAATATTCTCATACTTTTATTTTCAGGTATACAGTGTTTTTTCTAACATTGCATCATTCTATAATATGTGCAGATTACACAACATTTAAAAACACACGATTGGTTCGCACGATGGCCAGGGGCCCCGGACCTCTCTCACTGGCCGAGGTCCGGGGCCCCTGGCCATCATGCGAACCAATCGTGTGTTTTTAAACTTTTTTTTTCAGCTCTAGGACATGGCGGACAGGTGAGCGGTTAGGGAGGGACCCCTGTGGGAGGGATGCCTGCACGGGGCGGTCCTGCTAGCGACGCAATCTTGCGATTTGCGTCCAACTGAAGCCTCCCACCTGAATGCTAATGGCTGCTAGATGTGGTATGGCAGGTAAAGGGTGTATGACAGTGCATCCTGATTGGCTGACGAGCACCTGCTGACGACTCAAATGTAGCTGCATGCATGTATTGCTGTGTTCTATTGCTTGTGTGTGTCAGATTACACAACACTCAGCATTCAAAATGAGTCTTTCAGAGCAGTCTGTGAAGTAATGACCTCTCCTCTAGCAGAGGAAAAGTAAACAGTTCACTTACAGTTGAGATAATAAAAGTCAGATAACAGCCCTCTCCACGACTAAGGGCTGGTTCAGACGGACATTTGGAGGCGATGCGTTCATTGGCATCGCGGCGGCAATGCGTTTGGGCTTTCAGCAGCGTTCGCGTTTTTTCTTCCCCTAGAGCAGGGGTCTCAAACTCAATTTACCCGGGGGCCGCAGGAGGCAAAGTCAGGATGAGGCTGGGCCGCATAAGGGAGTTCACGTGTCCCCGCCGCAAAACGAGGGCTGCAGAGCCCCCAAATCGCCCCGGGGGCAATCCGCCGGCATTTCCTGGAAGGGGCAGAGCTTTCAGCTTCAGCTCTGCCCCTCCTGACGTCAATCGCGGCGGATCGCCGCCTCTGCCCGCCCACTCTAAACATAAAAAAAAAAATTGGGAAAATAGGAAAAAATGCCCGGAATCTTCATACAGCCATATTACGGCTGTATAGCGATCCCTGGCCAAAGCGCTGCGGCTGCGTATGGACCCCCTGGAAACTCTGTCAGGAAATGTATTGCTCTTTCTTTTGATACATGTAAAATTACACTACCGTTAGGCTTGCTACTAAAAGTGACATTTACCGCATTTAAAAGTATACTATTTTCCTTCGAAACTTTAAAATCGATTTTCTCAAGAACTATAAGGTCTTTTTGAAAAATTGTTTTTTCCTCTTATTCCTAATGATCTCCTTAACATATCCTGCAAATTTAGGGTTTCTAGCATTTAAGGTGGATTTGCTATTAACCATTAAAGTCGGCGGGTTTTTAAATGTGTATTTTTTTCCTTTGCAACTTTAAAATCGATTTTCTCAAAAACTATAAGGCCGATTTGAAAAAATTTTTTTTCCTCTTGTAGCCACTGGGGGCCCCTACAAGCTCTGGGGCCCTGGGGCCACAAAATATTGTATCGCGGGCCGCAAATGGCCCGCGGGCCGCGAGTTTGAGACCCCTGCCCTAGAGGGACATTACCCGTAGCGGTTAAGCGCCCCTGGAAGCTACATGTAGCTTCCAGGGGCTCCTTGAACGCCAGGGAAAATCGGGACCCGAACACCGCGTTCGTGCAAACGCGCATGAAAGCTTGGTACAAACGCTCTCATTCACTTGAATGGGAGCGTTTAACGCCAAGCCCCGAACGCTAGCTGTAAACGCTCTGCAAGCGTCCGTCTGAACCAGCCCTAACTTAGTCGGAGAGCTTAAGGGCTTGTTTGCATAGAGATAACAACTGGAGTTTCTCAACTCTTCCTGTACTGGAAACAATTAGACTGATGTATCTGATCTTAATGTTTTATTTCTTAGCTGCACTACACATACAAATCATTATATCATCATTTTTTTTTCGCTTCGGTGTCTCTTTAATGTTCATTAGAAGGAGGAGGTAGATAATGTCTGTAATTGTTGTTGTTGTTCTTGATTATAAACAATGTTGTAGTTATCAATGTTGTTTAAAAAGCAATAAAATATATCTTCAAAAAGAAAATATTCAGTAGTTTACACACCAAAATAAAAATTGGACCAGACTCGGACACACAGTGCAAGTAAAACTTTTCCGCTGTTTATCCGAGCAGAATGGACAATGTGCAACTAGTGCAACCTGCGTTATGTACACAATACATCCACTGACGTTTGCCCAAGCGAAATGAGCAATATGAAATTAGCTCAATTGCTTGTATAATGCGCATTGTTATTTGCACGACACCCATTATGCTAGCAATGCACGTGTTGTGTACATAACACCCATTACATTATTTGCATAAACACTGGTAAAAGATAAGACAAGACACAGATCATTTATATTGCGCTTTTCTCCTGGCGAACTCAAAGTGCCAGAGCTGCAGCAATGAGGGTGGGCTCTATTGGCAATAGCAGTGTTAGGGAGTCTTACCCAAGGACTCCTTACTGCATTTGATTTCTTACCGAACAGGAAGAGCCAAGTATTGAACCCATATCTCCTGTGTAAGAGACAGAGCCCTTGACCATTACACTATCCAGTCCTGTGTGCGTAAGTACATTTTTGTGGAGGTTGCATGCAAGCTTGCAGGCAATGAGTTAGAACAGGGCTGCCTATTAAGGTGGCCACTAATGATCCAATCTTTTTCATCCAATCTTACCATTTCTATGTAATATAAGGTAACTGCCTGAAGTATCCATTCAGTATATTCACTCAATTTACCGTTATACTACATAGATTTGGTAAGATTGGATGAAAAAGATTGGATCATTAGTGGCCACCATTAGGTTGATTGTGACCTACCAATAGATTGCAAAGGGCTTCTAGGTAGATCCCACACCGCTGCCTGAGTGAACTAGGGGTCACATTCTGTCTCTTTGACTTGGATGAGCTTAGTGTGATTTGCAGTCCTGATGTTTTGCACAACAGTGTAGAAGATAATGATGTTTCAAGGTCGGGGGGCGCATACTTTAAGAAGCATTATGTTCTACTGCTGATTAAACATTTTGCCGGACACTGAGCATCATATTATATGATAATGTGACTCTTTTTGATCAAGTACTATTCAGCTTACTGAGGAGGACTTTATGATATGCATCTAATTGATTGGCAGCTTGCGGTAATCACTGGTGGACTGCTGTGCATGTGCTGTAGTTGTGGCTTGCCGCTGTAGGTAGATTCTACCTGGCAGATCATTTTTAATAGCTCACAAGATAAAAAAGTGTGGGCACCTCTGAGTTATGGTGGCCATACATGGTACAATTTTTTCATACAATCTTACCATTTCTATGTAATATAAGGGAACTGCATAAATTATCCTTTCAGTATATTCACTTAATTTACCCTTATACTACATAGAAATGGTAAGATTGTATGAAAAAATTGTACCATGTATCGCCACCAGGAATGACACAGTCTGTTACAACGCAGTACTGTTAACAGGCCCATAGAATTGTATGGGCAGTGAGCTGACATGCAGAAATAGTCTGCAACACAACTGAGCGCTGTGAAGAAGCCCTAAGGGGTTAACATTTTAGATGGGCAAAAAGGGATGTTGCCCATAACAACCAATTTAATTTTAATTTTCTCAACTGGTCGAGAAGCAGCAATGCAAATCCTATTCGTTTCTATCATAAATATGAGTTGTTTGCTCTGTGTTAGCTATTTTAAATCCGTTCTGTTGACTTTAGAAAGTAATGATAGTGAGGGCATGAGGGGAATTTGCATGCATAAAGCAATCCTTCAATTTATGAGCAGATATTCATTAAAATACACCAAATAATAATTTTTGTTGTCCTTTTGTCGGAATAATAATATCTTGATCAAATAAAACAATGACAGGAAGAGATGAATCATTATTTTCAAATCTTACTGCTTACCTCCACTACACCTGAAATATTATTAATCAAGGCAGGCGAGTGCGCGAAATGAATGCAAATTGCTGTAATGAATAGTTATAATTGAAGAAATGATTAGTGTATGTATTAATTTTGAAACCCTAAGAAATTTAGCTAAATTATTTATAATGATGAATGATTACAATAGCATTAATCAAATATAATAAATTAAAATATATGTGCAGAATAAATTAATATTTGCAGATTAACGTGAACCTGAACTTAAGGTGTTAAAAATAGAATCACCCCCATCCCCAAACTTTCCCCCTTCCCTAATAGGAAAGCGGAGGGGGTATTACAGCTGCCCAGAATCCCCCTCAGACCAGGGCTGGTGCAGTGTCTGGGGACAGGCACAAGTTGAGACACCAGAATATCTGCTGGTATCCTGCAGCTCACAGCACTGCCCCCTTTCTTTCCCTGCTACAGTTGACTTTGGATGTAATAGCAGCGTCTGTACAGAGCATGGAGCAGCGGCTTGTGTACAGAGCGTGGAGCAGCAGTGTCTGTACAGAGCACAGAGCAGCAGCGTGTGTACAGAGCATGGAGCAGCATCGTGTTTACAGAGCATGGAGCAGTAGCGTGTATACAGAGCATGGAGCAGTAGCGTGTGTACAGAGCATGGAGCAGTAGCGTGTGTACAGAGCATGGAGCAGTAGCGTGTGTACAGAGCATGGAGCAGTAGCGTGTGTACAGAGCATAGAGCAGCAGCGTGTGTACAGAGCATGGAGCAGCAGCACTGGGGAGCTTAACAGACAAGTATAAGCACAGCCCTGTGCCCTGCTGTGTGAATGCTTCACTTTCCCCTTCATTACCAATGTCAGCTGTCCTCATTATTATCTGTATCCAAACTGCTCCTGATCGATCCCATTGTCGATTGGGAGCAGTTTGGACATTTAGGAAATAATTGTCAGACCCTGGCAGTAGGACGGGAAATTGCATTATGTGTACCCAGCATGATGTCCTACCATCTTATTATACTGTACTGTGCGTGGCTGAGGGAGACCTTTCAGGAATCCTCCCCGTGAAAATCCTGGGTTTGCCCCTGCTCCCCTCCCCCAACAGACGCTATGATATTACACAGTTTCTCTCAGTAGTTCCAAGTTATAGATGCCCATCTTGATACCTATATGCATGCTGCCCTGTGCATGACCACACTTGGACAATTGATTGGTCCTATCACTGATGTATTTATATAGCACTGACATCTTCTGCAGAATTGACAGAGTACATAAACATGACACTGACCCTCCTTGGTCAATTTAATCACCCTTATCTTGTGATCAGTAACCCTAACCTGATACTTAATTTTATCCCTTTTCCCAAAATCCCATTCTCAAATTCCTAGCCTCACCCTAAATGGCCAAAAGGCCTAGCCTTAAATTTTCCCTAACCACAGTTTCTTGAAAATACCTAATATACTGATCTATCAGTATCTCTAACCTACCCCCTCTCCTATGTCCAATAACCCTAGATCCTATCCCTCTTTTTGTCATGGGGCGGCTGGTGGCAGAGGGCATTGGGCAGTAAAAAGGACAAATCCAGGCCCTGTCACTGAACATTACCTAAACTCCAGGGAAGGAATGGGACCATTTCTTTAGGAGTTAAAGCTAGTGGATCTCAGGCTAAAGGGGAAGTTTGACCATGTGTAAATATGGGCAGGGCTATATGGAATAAATACACAGGTTAAGTCAGTGAACTTTTCCTTATCTAAATTAAACCTTTTAAGCACCCAACAACTACGGAATACTAAACACAAGATAGAATAAGTATTATAAAAGTTTGGTTAGTCGGGACAACTTATTTTGAGGATTTTTTTTTTTTTGCTTGGATAATTGCTGAAAAGTTAATGTATATATAATGTGACAAAATAAGTAAGGAGAGATATTTCATGACAGTTTTGGGAATCAGCTTCATGTACTAAAGTTCTCAAGGTCACTCATACCATGTCACAACTTTCCAGTGCTGATTAAAGTTTTCCCCAGCTTTTTTTTTAAAACATGTCCCAGTTTTCCAACTCCCTCCAGAATGTGTCTCAGATCTCTAGGACACTGTGCACCCAGATTTTAATGCTCAATACCCATTTTCAGAGGCTGGGGTGGGAGACTGGAATCCCTTGTGACTTCACTGACAGATTGGAACACTGACTGAGACCATGACCAACCTGACAGTTTTTGGGCTTACCTAAAATGAAACTGGCATAAAACATGTCCACAGCTGGAATAAACTGTGACCTCAAAGTAGGATGGAAAGAATCCCAATGATGCAGAGGGTTTATTTCAGCTAGGGTGGGAGAGGGTTAAAAGATTCAGAAACTGTGATGATTTGCTCAGCTGCCTGTGCAGGCAGCCAGCCTTTTGACCATTGTGCAGGTTTGCATGCTGCAGGACTCTGGAAAGAAGAGTTTCTGTCAGTTTTGCAGCTTGTGCTTGCAGAGGAATTTGCATACGTTGTCATGCAAATTGCCTGGCCACATTCATTGGAGGCGTGTACTATAAGTACTATGTCTTTCCCACAATGCTTCGCTGTTCATAAGGATTTCGTCCTATGTAACACTCCTGGTGGGGTGTCAGCCTTGCTCTCTGTTTGAACATCAGCTTAGAGTAATTCCTGAATCTGCGCTAGGCAGATTTCCCTAGTGCAGTTAGGATTGTATTATCTGTATTGCCTGTTCTGTCTTGTCTTGCCTGTTGCCATTGTACTGTCCCTATGGTGGTCGACAGGAAATGGTTCTGATCTCTGTTCTTGGAGTATAGCTGGTGCAGTGGTTGCTACCAGCTATCTCTTCTGTTCTGTCTCCTGGGATCGCGCTAGCTACTTTTCGCTAGCGCTGGGGATCCTTCTGTTCTGTCTCCTGGGATCGCACTAGCTACTTTTTGCTAGCGCTGGGGATCCTTCTGTTCTGTCTTCTGGGATCGCGCTAGCCACTTTTCGCTAGCGCTGGGGATCCTTCTGTTCTGCTACTCTGCACTTGGATCGCGCTAGCCACTTTTCGCTAGTGCTGTGGATCCTATCTCTCGCTTGTCCCTGTTTTCGTGTGTCTGTCTGCTACGCTTGCTGGAGGCTCGGTGAGGTAACCGTTAAGCAAGCGCTCGCGTCCTCTGTTTCATGTTTGTCTGTTAATGGTTAGTTAGGCGTGCTTGTCTCTATTGTGCTTATCACGTGGAGACCGTGCATAACCGCGTGCACTGTTGCGAATGAGTGCGGTGTTCGCGGTTAGCTAGCGTTTGTTATTTTCCGTATCTCCTCATTGTATTATTTGCTGTGCCTTTGCTAACCTCGTATTCTGTCCTGATCTGCCTTGTGTCACGTCTGGCGATCGCACCTCTCGCGATCGCGTTCCTATTTCATATCTGCTGTTGTGTGTGCGCGGTCGCGGGGTGGCGACTAGATTGGCGCACACATACAACCTGTCCCTTTGCTCATTCTCATTCGCAATCGCCTCTCTTGCGATTGCGTTCTGCGTTTCGTACAATTCCTGTCTGGCATTTGTGGAGGTACAGAGGATTGGTTCCTCTGCACTCCCCAGCGCCATCTGCCGACAGGAATTTTCCCTCTACGGGTGCGTAGCACCTTTTGCTGGGTTCCTGCAAATTATACGCTTGTGAAGGATTTCCGCCGTGTCAGCGCACGCGTTGTGCGCTGATCACGGGGAAGGTTCCACAATCGTTACAGAAACTATGGAAAAATGATGGTGAAAGTCCCCCAGAATGGTAAGGGTTAGGTCTAGGTGGAGTGAGTAAGTTAAGATGGTGATGGAGAACCAGGATGGAGGAGGATGGAGAAGGACAGCCAGGATCAAGAGAGTAAGCTGGCGTGGAGAACGACAACCAGGATAGAGAGAATCAGCCAGGATGGAGAGAGTCAGCCAAAATTGAGATGACAGTCAGGATGGAGAGAGCCCGCCAGGATAGGAAGGGGAAAACAAGATGGAGAGGGATGACCAGGATAGAGAGGGTTAATTTAGGATAAGGAGAACATGAACTCAGAACATCCTCTCTGCTCTAAAAGATACACAACAGCATAATAACCTAATAACCCAACCATAATAAATCTGCAGTGTTTCTGTTTTCTGCTTTTCTCTATATTTTTCTTCTGCCCTATGCAAGAGTTCAGGTCCATCTTAAGTCAAGATTGAGAGCATCAGCTAGGATGAATAATAAGGGCTAAGATGAAGAAAGCTGAGCCTACATGGATAGATAGGGGCATTTGGAATAGGAAACATCACATCTACTGTTTGCAGAGTGTGCACAGTGGTACGTTTGGCAAGCTCCTTACAGTATCCCCATCAGCTCCTCTTCCCTGTTCAGTCATGAGACATTATTATTTTCAGAGGACTACCAACAGGCAGCTCAGAACAGTGTTTCCCACAATAATCTCTCTCAGACCCCTGTGACAGCAATTACCAGCCTCTCCTTCTTCTACTCACCTGCTTTGCCATTATATTTCATAGCAAATGTCTGGCACCTGCAGGGAAGGGAAGAAATACCGGGGAAAATGCAGCTTATCCAAATATGCTCACCCAATCTACAAGAGACAAGGGCCCAAATGCAATTAACTTTTTTTCCTCAGTTTTCTCCTAGGTGATATTTTCAAACTTGTCAATAAAATGCTTTTTAAATCACCAGCAAGCAAGAAAATACTTAAAATAGTTTTGAGAGTACTTTTCCGCCTACTTTTTGGTATTTTTTAAATTGCTTAAAAAAAGTCCGGAAAAGTTATTCTAAATATAAGATGAAAATGTATCTCAGGAGAAAAAGTGAATTGCATATGGGCCAAAGTTACTTACTACAAATTACTCCCTCCCTCCAAGCCCAGCCCACCCTGCTTAGTTCACAGTTGTTTTAAGATTATTAGTGATAGAGTTTCTGCTGTAAATGGACAAATAATTATACATAGCCACCCAAAAAATGGACATAGCTTTGTCAGGGGTAGACAACAGAACACATGTACATTTTCTGTTCTCACAGGAACAGGAAGTGAGAGGAAAATCTTTTTATCAACAAATAAAACTAGGAGATTATAACTGAATTGTCTGGAGATCCACTTCAGCATAGGAGCAGCTGCAGGAAGAGATGGCAAATAGAATGAAAGAGAGTCTGCCATGTAAGAGACTGCAATCATTGCCATGCCAGACTAGGTGCCAGTTTGGTGCCAGTCCTGTTAGTGCCCCAAGTGTAGTCAGCCCTGTCAGCGATCACAGTGCAATCACTGTCTGGTCCCAGCCGGTACTTGTGTGTGTGGTTACAGTCTTTCTCAGTAGTCATATTGTGGTCAATGTACAAGCTGGGGGCACTGGAAAACTAGGCTCACACAACAGGAAGAGACTATAGGGAACACTGAAAAGCAGGTAACACGCTACAGAAGGTCCTACAAACCTGAAGACTCTGTATAAGGTAAATATTGAAGATGAGAAACACTTTGAAGGACATTTAAAAACTGGAAAAGACTATGGTGCCCTGGAAGGTTGAAACACATCTGGTGTGCTGTTAAACTGAGGCACACTGCTGAGCGCTAAAGAAAGCTCAGACACTGTGGGTGGGGCTCTGGAAAGCTGGGACACAGCACAGCGGGAACTAGAAAGCTGTGACAACCATATACTGAACATATATAGCAACAGACACATGATGTCGCAGGCATCATGTTATGTCTATATACTGTAGGTATATTGATTTGATTATGGCTTTAAATGCTTGCAAGGATAACTTTAGACAACAGTTTCTCAAAACAGAGTATACTCAAAACACAAATATTCTTTAAGTGGGATAAAACTCAGATATAACATTCAATAAAAATGTGTTTTCCTACTTTTTATTACCCATACAGTTACCACCATATTTGATTTTGTACATAATACTGTCTGTTTACAAATTACAAGGTCCCAAAGTACAGTTTATCTGCTCTGAAAGTTACTATTGCATTTTATTTGCATAGCTGATGTATTTATATATTAAAATCTATCTAGTGATCACTTCTCAACTGCACACATACTAGAAGCAGATAAAGCTCAGTCTCAGCACTTTGCTAATGTTTACTAAATGTATCTGACAAACGAATGTAAACAAAAGATAATTTTATCACCTCTTCGGATGTGGCCAGAAGTGACAGTTCCGATCTGATTTTGATAATATTTCTGATCACTTCTATGCAAATGAATCAGAAAAGTGATCGAAAATAAGATTGGTCCTGTCAGAAATTATCTATCAACCCACCTATCTGACACAAAATTGCATGGTGTACTCCCAGCATAACTGTTTGAATGCTGTTCTGCTCAGGGGCGTAACAATAGACCCTGCAAGGGAAGTAGCTGCAGGGGGGCCCAGGAGCCGCAGGGGGCCCCATGGGGCAGAAGTTTCTTTTCTCTGTCGTGAGAGATTGACAACTAAGGGCACAGAGAGAAAAAACTTTCTGCTCACTGCACAATTGTTCTAATGCCTGCATCTGCTCAGCCACTGATAGGGAATCATACAAAGTTCTGCAGACAAAGATTGTAGACAATCCCTATTCAGTGTGCAGTAGGGTCTGTTTTTATCTGCATGGGGGAAAACACATCCATGTGTCCACTAGCCAATTGAATAACATTGGTTCTCAGTTTACCTGTTGCAGAAAGTGAGGGGGGGGGGGGGGAGGGGGCCCCATCCAAGGTTTTGCAGGGGGCCCAGTGATTTCTATTTACGCCCCTGGTTCTGCTACAATTTTTTGCGGTAGTACGTTTAAGGCTGTAAATAATCTTTAAAAGCAAAGAAGAAATGCTGAGTTTCCTACCACTTTAAGTAGAGACGCCAATTTCATACGGCATTCCACACTTTAATGCTCACATCCTTGATAATCAAACACAGATAGTACTATAGCCTTACCCAAGAAAAAAACAAAAAGGAATCAAAACATACCACACAGTTTTGGCTGTGGTATCAATAATACTAGACTAATACTAGATAAAGTGAAAATGTAAAAGAATGAGTGCATCAAGCAAATACAAATCTAGATTGCATTAAAAGTCTGAGAGAGTCTTCAGACCATCTGTATATTAGTAAAATCTCCAAACGCATGCCTGCTACCACCGAAATGAAAACATGAAAGGAGCCATTAGTATTTCAGCGTAAAATACAGACTTCAATTATCTAATCCCTACTTAAAATACGGAACATTTAATTGGCTTCAACAAAGATGAAGAAAGAAATGACTTGAAAATTATATAAATGTTAGGGATAAAACATTATAGCCTGGCAAGTTTCTTTTCATAAGCTCTCTTTAGGCTTCGACAAATACAACGAGTCCAATAGGGAACTTCATCACAGAAATAATTGTAATGCATTATCCTTTGAAAGCGGGCAACTAATGAAATTGCTAATTTGCTAATTAGGGCAGTAAGGCACTTTGGGGGAAAAAAATCATAAGTGCATTATTTTAAGAGAATGTGCAGAAAATGAGCGAAACACCTGCAGTCTTATTTACTGATCTGTGCAGGGTAATCAAAGGACATTGGTGATTTTTTTTTTCCTAAATCACCAAACACCAAGCAAAATTCATAAGAGCTGATTTGTCAAAACTGGTGCAAATAAAACTGTGGATAAACTACATTAGCTTTCAAAAGCAAGTAATCATATTCCTGTTTTTATTTATCAGATGCACCCAATTTCCTATTCTTGGCAACTGATCCACTTTTGCTCAAATGTTCTTTACATTCAGGCAGTAGTTACTGACACACTGCTACAACTTGCAACAATATTTATTGCATGGCTGTCAGCTTCCCACTGGCTGCAGTGGGTCACATGACATTAAAAACATCACGTGACCTAGCTGACAAGTGAGAGACTGAAAAACTATGCCACCCTCTCACTTAAAGGGGTTCTTTTGCGAATTAGGAAAAAAATAAAAAGTGGTTTATGCATAAACTATGAAACATCCTTCTAAAATAGTGTAAAAAGTTTTTTTTTTTAAATGATTGGTTTCATCAATACAACATGTATTGTAAACAGTGACCTATGAAGGACTGGGAGGCTAATCCATTTGTTAGGGGTGTTTTTTTTTACTTTCTTTTACAACCATAACTGCTGCCTACATAGTTTTCAGTGGTATAACCCAGGAACAGCTATAACAGCCGAGCTTGGCTGAGCTGCTCAATATGTGTTTACATTGTTGCTAGGCAACCAGACCCCGGCAGAGACTCATTTTGTAAAAAGAGTCATAAGCTGCTGGGAGAATCAGTCCCATCTACACCATATGATTCTTTGTCAGATTTGATTCAATTTGATTCGATTCATTGATTTGATTTGATTTAATCTGACATGTCCAAATTCATGATTCGATTCAATTTGAATCGAATCATGAATCGGACATGTCAGATTGAATCAAATCATATCAATGAATCAAATCAAATTGAATCGAATCTGACAAAGAATCATATGGTGTAGATGGGACTGATTCTCCCAGCTGCTTATGACTCTTTTTACAAATGAGTCTCTGCACCGGGGTCTGGTTGCCTAGCAACAATGTAAACACATCTTGAGCAGCTCAGCAGAGCTCAGCTATTAGGGATATAACAGCGATTCCTGCTAGAAGTGGGTTATACCAATGAAAACTATGTAGGCAGCAGTTATGGTTGTGAAAAGAAAGTAAGAAAAAAAACCACCCCTAACAAATGGATTAGCCTCCCAGCCGTCATCTGTCACTATTTACAATACTGTAACGGTTGGGTGTAGCAACTCAGATGTCTGATTATATGGTGATCTGCAAAATCACCAATAATGCAGACGCTATACTTGATTATGTGGTGATCTGCAGAATCACCAATAATACCAGAGTGTAGTGCTTGGTGCAACCGTAACTTAATAGTTTTGCGAGACCTTACCAGAGGAGCTGGTAAGGTACTATCAGTACAATGACTCTATAGTTTGACTAAACCTTTCCAAAGGGACCGGAAAGGTACCAACAGTGAGAGTACAGGAAATAGTATGCTGGTCTATGCCAGGGGAGCTGGCGAAAGACCAAAGATAACTTCAGACAACTAACAGACCTATTCTAGAGGGGCAGGAAAGGTCAGAGGAAGAGGATACAGAAAATAGGCTAACTAGTCCTTACCAGAGGAGCTGGCTAGGGACTACTGACGAATAAATAACAAGTGCTCATAAGTGGGGCTGATGAGCCTCAGAACCAATAAGGCTAGGCCTCTCCAGAGGTGCTGGTGAGCACTAGCTGCGAGAGCACTGATAAGTACGGCCAGACCTTCCAGAGGGGATGGCTACGTACTATCAGATACGGTAACTGTATAGCTTGGCTAGACCTTCCCAGAGGAGCTGGCAAGGTACTATCAGTTACAGAAACCGTAATAGAGTACAGTAACTAATAGTTTGGCGAGACCTCACCAGAGGGGCTGGTGAGGTCCTATCAGTATGTACAAGAGCGCAAACCCCAGCAAGCTGGAGATACTGATACTGAAGACATAGAATCTCCCGAGGAGCGGGTGATTCAGACTGTACTGCAGCTTAGTGATCACCTGAGGAGCAGGTGATTAAGACTGTACTGCAGCCTAGTGGACACCTGAGGAGCAGGTGATACAAACAATACTGCAACTAACGATCACCTGAGGAGCAGGTGATTAAGACTGCACTGCAGCCTAGAGGACACCTGAGGAGCAGGTGTTACAAACAATACTGCAACTAATGATCACCTGAGGAGCAGCTGATTAAGACTGTACTGCAGCCTAGAGGACACCTGAGGAGCAGGTGTTACAAACAATACTGCAACTAATGATCACCTGAGGAGCAGGTGATTAAGACTGTACTGCAGCCTAGTGGACACCTGAGGAGCAGGTGTTTCTATACTAAGAATCCCTCACCAGAGGCTAGGCCCACTGGTGAGGACAGAGTGATCAGACAGGCAAAGTTCGGCAACAGAGAGAACAGTATCAGTACAGAATCGTGAGGCAGGAGGATAACGGGTAATCAGGTAGAGGTTTAGCAACAAGTCAGATACAGTACAGAATCAGTGAGCAGAAGCAAGGTCAGAGTATAGGCAGAATCATACACAGATAATCAATACAATATACAGTATCCTAGTCTAGGTGTGAAGTCCTTGGTTTCAACACCTGGATCTAATCTAAGGTCTGAGCGCTAACACGCAATGTATTCACGACAGCAGACAGCGCCAGACTGAAGCCCGGAGGCTTAAGAAGCAGAGGAGACATCACTGGCACGCCCCCTGCTCACAGCCAATCCGGGGCGCCGTGAGTCTCCTCTGAGGTCAGGTGACCAGCCGGTCAGCTGATAAGCGTCCTCCTAGCATAAAGGTCCTGTTCGTGCGCGCGCCTGCGCGAGACAGCGACCCTATGGGTAAATAACAGCCCCGTCCTCAGCGTCCTAGACGCCGGCGGGACGGGCAGGGGAACAGAGGCAGCTGCGGCGGCGATGTCGTTCGCCGCAGCTGCACTCGTTACAAATACATGTTGTATTGATGAAACCAATCATTTAAAAAAATTTTTTTTACACTATTGTAGAAGGATGTTTAATAGTATATATACATAAACCACTTTTTATTTTTTTCCTCATTCGCGAAAGAACCCCTTTAAAGAAATTGCAGGTGGAGGTTGATTGGTGGTCAGCCCCCAATGGGAGGACTTGCATTTGCTATTGAATACTAATTGCTATCCAGCCCCATAGACTTGAACAGAGTTCCCCACTCTTCAGGTGATAAAATTACCAAAATATATTTGAACAGAAAATCAGTGTCACTCACTCAAACATAATATAGTAGCTCAGCTTTCTTCTCTTCTAATATACAGTGGCTTGCAAAAGTATTCGGCCCCCTTGAAGTTTTCCACATTTTGTCATATTAGTCCCACAAACATGAATCAATTTTATTGGAATTCCACATGAAAGACCAACACAAAGTGGTGTACACATGAGAAGTGGAACGAAAATCATACATGATTCCAAACATTTTTTACAAATAAATAACTGCAAAGTGGTGTGTGCATAATTATTCGGCCCCCTTTGATCTGAGTGCAGTCAGTTGCCTATAGACATTGCCTGATGAGTGCTAATGACTAAATAGAGTGCACCTATGTGTAACCTAATGTCAGTACAAATACAGCTGCTCTGTGAGGGCCTCAGAGGTTGTTTAAGAGAATAGTGGGAGCAACAACACCGTGAAGTCCAAAGAACACACCAGACAGGTAAGGGTCAGGAATAAAGTTATTGAGAAATTTAAAGCAGGCTTGGGCTACAAAAAGATTTCCAAAGCCTTGAACATCCCACGGAGCACTGTTCAAGCGATCATTCAGAAATGAAAGGAGTCCATCCACCTAAACTCACAGTCCGAACAAGGAGAGCACTGATCAGAAATGCAGTCAAGAGGCCCATGGTGACTCTGGGCGGGCTGCAGAGATCTACAGCTCAGGTGGAAGACTCTGTCTATAGGACAACTATTAGTCATGCACTGTACAAACTTGGCCTTTATGGAAGAGTGGCAAGAAGAAAGTCATTGTTAACAGAAAGCATAAGAAGTCCCGTTTGCAGTTTGCCACAAGCCATGTGGGGGACACAGCAACCATGTGGAAGAAGGTGCTCTGGTCCGATGAGACCAAAATGGAACTTTTTGGCCAAAATGCAAAACTCTATGTGTGGCAGAAAACTAACACTGCACATCACTCTGAACACACCATCCCCACCAGGGACGCCTCTAGCCATTTTGTCACTCCAGGTGAGAAAACCTGTGGCGCCCCCCTCCTCCCATGAAAATAATCATAATGTGGCAGCGTTCCACCAGGAAATAACCATAATGCGACAATGTTTCACCAGAAAATAATTGTAATGCGGCAGTGTTTCACCAGAAATTACACTTATTGCGGCAGCGTTTCACCAGAAAATACATGTAAGAAAGAAAATACATGTAAGGAAGAAGGCACACAGGGTGACATAGGGAGGCAAAGGGGGACAGAAGGAGGCACAAGGGTCAGAAGAAGTCACAAAGGAGGACAGAAGGAGGCACAAGGGGACAGAAGGAGGCACACAGGGACAGAATGAGGCACAATGGGGGGCAAAAGGAGGCTTAATAGGGGACAGAATAAAACACAAAGGAGGACAGAAGAAGGCACAGGAGGACAGAAGGAGGTACACAGAGGGGCAGTGAGAGGTACAGGGGGACAGAGGAAGGCATGAGGGCCAGAAGGAGGCACAAAAGATGACAGAAGGAGGAACAGGGTGACTGAAGGAGGCACACAGGGGGACAGAAGGAGACACAAAGTGAGGGAGAAGGAGGCACAAAGTGGGACAGGAGGCAGTACAATGGGGACAGATTGAGGCACAAAGAGGGGCAAAAGGAGGCACAGGGGACAGAAGGAGGAACAATGGGGGACAGAAAAAAGCACAAAGGGGGGCAGAAGGAAGCACAGGGAGACAGTAGGAGGCACAAAGGGGGACAGAAGGAGGCACAAAAGGGGGACAGAAGACAGTAGAGGGAGATGTAAGGAGGCACAGGGGGACAGAAGGAGGCAGAGGGGGACAGAAAGAGCCACAGGGAGATAGAAGAAGGCACAAAAGGGCACAGAAGGAGGCACAGGGGTACAGAAAAAGGTGCAGGGGACAGAGGTGGCACATGGAGACAGGAGACACAAAGGGAGACAGAAGGAGGCACAGGAGGACAGAAGGAGGCAGAGTGGGACTGAAGGAGGAAACGGGAGCAGAGGTAGCACCGGGAGACAAATTAAGGCAAAGGGGACATAAGGATGCACATGGGGACAGAAGGAGGCACAAAGGGGAACAGAAGGAGGCAGAGGTGGCACAGGGGAACTGAAGGAGGCACATGGAGACAGAAGAAGGCACAAAGGGAGACTAAAGGACAAACAGGGGGGGTCAGACAATGCACAAGGGACTGAAGGAGGTACAAAAAGAGACAGAAGGAGGCACAAAAGGGGAAAGAAGGAGGCACAAAGAAGAAAGAAGCACAGGAGTGGCAGCTGCCTGCAACTTACGCTAAGAAGATGCCACAGAAGCAAGTAATAGAACACCTAATGGGCGGGGCTTGACCTGGGGGCGGGGCTTACTTTGGGGGCATGGCTTAATTCAGCAACATGGCGCCCCCCCGGAACCAATGGCACTCCAGGCAATGGCCTGTACTGCCTATGCCTAGAGGCGCCCCTGGCAGGGGCGCTTCTAGCCATCTTGGCACTCCAGGCGAGAAAACCTGTGGTGCCCCCCCCCCCCCATGGTGCCCCGACACGCTCCCCCATCCTTCCCCTTGTGGTGCCTCCCTATGAAAATAATCGTGATGCGGCTGCGTTTCACTGGAAAATAATTGTAATTCAGCTGCCGCCCTGCTCTGCATGCCACAGACCCCACGGGCTGAGTCCTAGGTTTGAACATTGGTTAGGGCAAAATCTGCATGGAGTTACTATCTTCCCCAGGAATTCATTTAGGCACTTCATATTCCCCAACATCCCTAAAACACACTAACAAGTCAACTGGTTTCCCCCAAAACAATCCTATATTGAGAATATTAGACTTTAACTATGGTGGGATTAGATTGTGAGCTCCTCTGAGGACAGTCAGTGACATGACTATGTACTGTGTAATGTGCTGCAGAAGATGTCACTGCTATATAAATTAATAATAATAATAATATAGTAGGACATTAGACTATGACTATGGCAGGATTAGAGTGTTGGCTCCTCTGAGGACAGTCAGTGACATAGCTATGTACTCTGTAATGTGCTATGGAAGATGTCAGTGCTTTATAAATACATAATAATAATATAGTAGGACATTAGACTATGACTATGGTAGGATTAGAGTGTGAGCTCCTCTGAGGACAGTCTGTGACATGACTATGTACTCTGTAAAGTGCTGCAGAATATGTCAGTGCTATATAAATACATAATAATAATAAATAATAACAATAATAATAATAATAATAATAATAATATGGTAGGACATTACACTATGACTATGGTAGGATTAGAGTGTGAGCTCCTCTGAGGACAGTCAGTGGCATGACTATGTACTCTCTGATGTGCTGCAGAAGATATCAGTGCCATATAAATATACAGTATAATAATAATATGGTAGGACATTAGACTATGACTATGGTAGGATTAGATTGTGAGATCCCCTGAGGACAGTCAGGGGCAGGACTGTGTACTCTGTAATGTGCTGCAGAAGAAGTCAGTGCTATATAAATACATAATAATAATATGGTAGGACATTAACTATGACTATGGTAGGATTAGACTGTGAGCTCCTCTGAGCACAGTCAGTGACATGACTATGTACTCTGTAATGTGCTGCAGAAGATGTCACTGCTATATAAATACATAATATGGTAGGACATTAGACTATGGCTATGGTAGGATTACACTGTGAGCTCCTCTGAGGACAGTCAGTGACATGACTATGTATTCTGTAATGTGCTGCAGAACATGTCACTGCTATATAAATACATAATATGGTAGGACATTAGACTAAGGCTACGGTAGGATTACACTGTGAGCTCCTCTGAGGACAGTCAGTGACATGACTATGTACTCTGTAATGTGCTGCAGAAGATGTCACTGCTATATAAATACATAATATGGTAGGACATTAGACTATGGCTATGGTAGGATTACGCTGTGAGCTCCTCTGAGGACAGTCAGTGACATGACTATGTACTCTGTAATGTGCTGCAGAAGATGTCACTGCTATATAAATACATAATATGGTAGGACATTAGACTATGGCTATGGTAGGATTAGATTGTGAGCTCCTCTGAGGACAGTCAGTGACATGACTATGTACTCTGTAAAGTGCTGCAGGAGATGTCAGTGCTATAAAAAAAAAACCTTAATTATCACTTGTATATGAGCAATTATCCATTATTGTACCTTTGTAAGAACCTTATAAACCACTGGGAGATCTACAATTACCAGCATTTCTTTGTGAAGATGAACTATAATTCCATACATGACACATACATAATCACAGTAGGACATGCTGGTACCTGTAGTTCCCCAGTGTGCACTGCAGTCTATGATTTGGTCAAAGAATAGGCAGCCTGATCAGCATCTTATACAGCAAGTCACTCTATTCACATCTTGATGACCTGGTCTCCTGCTGTGCTTCCCCCCCCCCCCCCCCCCCCTGAGCTGCAGCCAGAATTTAACCTTTTGTGTGCTCAATCAGTGACTAAAGCTTTTCATTTAGCTAGTAGTCCTGCTATTCACACGGTACCTTATCAGTCTGGAAGCCATCACATTCAGGTAATAGGGTCTGGTGAGGAAATACAAATGTCCCTAGTGCTGCAAAGTCAGTGCCCAGTAACGTAACTGTCTGGGGATTGATTTTCTCTAGCTGGAGCTCTGCACTCCTGGCATGTCTTGCATGCCTTGTTATTACCTCCTCCAAGGCTCCAACAGACATGCTCTTCTGCTGTGTTTACTTTTCCTCTTTGGCACAGGGAGGGGCGGGAGCCTCCAGCAGTCACACAGACACTCTAGATCTGGAGATAACACTAACATTAGGGAATGCCATACAAAGTGTTGTAGACAAAAGGTTTGTAGATTCCTTATTTGAGGCTGAGCAGCAAAGACTTTCGTTAGAACTTTTTATCTCCGTTCCCTAATTTTTCAGTCTCTAAGGACAGGAAAAATAAACTTTTTCTTCCCTCAAAGCGCCTGCCATAAATCTTGCGCTCTAGGCAATTAGCTGGTCAGCTGGTCTCTAGGAGCGCCTCTGGACAGGTGAGTCCATGGCTGCTCAGGCACCGGTAGTGACTGTAGTGTACCCACAGGAGGTCGTCTAGATGACTTACTCCTGGCACAGACAGAACAGGTTCCAACAAACTCTTTACAGTCAGAAACAATTGAGGGCCACCAGACACATCTGTCTAGCAACTCCTGTGTGCGGGCAACCCCTGGGTGACCTGCATTCTTATGGGCGTGAAAAACATGTAGAATCTTGAATCTGAACTAGAGTGGCACAAAGAGAACCCCATCTGGTTTCCCTTCGGGAACCTCCTGCTGAAAAGGGCTCAGCACCGATGCCCAATCCCTCCAGGTCTTAATATCAGAAGTGTCAGAGGACTGAAAAGACACCCCCTTCTACTTGAATCTCGGTAGCCCTTATAGTGACTTTCTCCAAACAATGATGACGACAATAGGAGCACCAACTTAATAATTGTCTGGAACTCCAGTCGATCTGAGGGGAGTGTTTCTTTAGCCACGGCATACCCAGAATTACAGTGGAGGTGGACATTTTGAGAATCAGGAACTGTATTTGTTCTTTATGCAACACTCCTAACTGACATACTAACACAGGAGTCTGAGTGAGTGGTTGTTTCCCCTGCAATGGTGAATCGTCCATTGCGGTAACCACCACCTGGCGTCCCACAGAAAGGAGAGGAAAACCAAATTTAACGGCAAAATCATAGGCCATTACATTAACTGCAGAACCCGAGTCTATAAAGGCCTGGGTGGAATGAACTCGACCCTCCCCGGCAATAGAACACGGGAGAAGTAAACGATTGCTTTTTAGAGGTAAGACTGGATCGCCTAGGGTAGTACCTCCAGCTACACCTAGGCGATAGAGTTTTCCGCCTTTCTGGGACAATTTGACACTATATGCCCTTTCTCTGCGCAATCAAGACAGAGTCTCTCAGCACGCCTCCTGTTCTTTTTGACCTCAGTGAGTTTGGCCTGTCCAATCTGCATTGGCTCATCCAGAGGAGGAGAGGAAGGAACAGGAGGCGAGAAAGTACCAGGAGCAATCCTCCCTGGAACTTTACCCCGAGTCTGCTTTTGATAGCGAACTCGCCGATCAATCTTGATTGCCAAGGACAAACTATGAGATAGAGTAAAGGAGGAGTGAGACCTGATTGAATACAAATCAGTCTTATTCAAAAGTACAAAACTTTATTCAAACATATGCTCATTATTAAAAACTGCAAGATAAAAATCCCACCATATAGCCCATCCCCCACCCCATCCATGCACATACCCGCCCAGGCGTCCCCTATACTCTCCCCCTCCTAAACAGAGATATGTGCACACGTGTTAATGGCTGCGCAGCCCTGCAAAAATAGATCAAAACCTTGTTATGAAAAATTGCTGCCGAATCCCTCACAAGTAAAGACTTATGGATATCATAGGAAGTTCATTTGAAAAATGGATTCCAGAGCATTCATCCAGTACATAATGATTCTTTCATGTCATATAGCCTCCTATATTGTGCATACGATCTTCCAAAGATAAATGGAGTGCTCAGCGTCCCATCAGGCTAACAAGTCACCTCAGTATAGTATATTGATATGGCAGAGTACAGTCCTGTAATATAGCATAGCACAGCACATGCAGTATGATTCCTAGGGAACTTTTAACAAACAGGCACATCAGATAGCAGCATGTGTCAGATTGAAGCAGCAGCAAGGCACATCCAGTGCTAGCCAATTCACAATGCAAAGCAAGCAGACAAGGCGCATGGCAATATTAACAATGTCTCTGTGCAGGCCGCATGTGCATGTGCAGTTGAGGTGCCCTCAGGGCTCTTACTGTATCCACCGGTCTGTTGTTGGTCTGCTGTGATAAAGCCTGGAAAGACTGGCCGAGTCTCTGAGGTATGGAGAGAGGGATGCAGCACCTGGTTTAGGCAGCATGGAGGCGTGGAGGAGAAGACCTCATGGTGGAGGACGGCGTCCTCGATCGATTTCGCCGGACTCTGCCGGCTTCTTCAGGAGGCGTGTCTCTCTGTGGACCACGCTGCGCCTATGTGCAAGCCGCCGTCCAATCCGACCGCATGTACGGCGCCTCCCGCCCCCACACCAGGGCCAATGCGAGCGGAGGGGCGGAGCGGGCAGACACGACGGGCGCGCCCAATAGCACACCCGGCGCGTCCGCCGAGCCCCGCCCCCCCGCACGCAGG
Source organism: Hyperolius riggenbachi (assembly GCF_040937935.1). Lineage (NCBI taxonomy): Eukaryota > Metazoa > Chordata > Amphibia > Anura > Hyperoliidae > Hyperolius > Hyperolius riggenbachi. The sequence goes on from NC_090646.1 coordinate 185,613,438, forward strand.
CCCCGGGGAAGGGGCGGGAGACGCCAGAGCAGCCGGATCAGACGGCGGCAGCACAAGCAGACACAAGCGCTCCACATCCCATCCCAAACCAACATCACAAGAACAAAGTGACTATACAGTAGTAATCATTATTCGTAATTAGAAACCGCCTATCATATGTATATGTGGCTTTACAAAACCACGAATTTAAATAGGTAATTTAAATCACAGTACATAATTCCGCTCACTCTTACATTTTGACTACCCCCCACCATAAAAAAGGAAGAGATGTGCATGCCTGCACATCCCTGTCCAGATGGGGATCAAGCCAATTATGGCATAAACACAAATCAAGAAATTTCTTTCTCCCTAAACATCATGCGGAAAATTAGATGTGAGATGCCCCAGCAGGCAGCCCCCAAAGCCCCTCCCACTAGAAAAGCAACACATACCCTTCAGGTGTAGGATGCTGCGCCAAAACTCCCTAAGGTGGCAGAAAGGGAACATAGCTTGTGTTTTCATTGAGGCCTGGTTCCTTAGTTGCCTCCAAATCAAATATCCACCTTGCTTCACGTTGTAGAAGCAAGCGATCCATGTTACCACCTCTTGCAGAGTTATGAATTCTGTCCAGACCAACAAAACGCACATGTTGAAACCTGCCACCGTGAGCGGACTTAAAATGTTTCGCCACGGGAGTAAGGTTATTATAATTTGGACTTTTGATACTTGTGATATGTTGCGAGATGCGTGTGCGAAATTCATTCTTGGTCTTTCCCACATAAAAGGCCCCGCAAGTGCAGAGCAACAAGTAAACCACAAGAGTAGTACTACAATTTACATAGTGTGGGAAACACCAATCCCGGCCATCCGGGAGGCGGACCGATCTGCCCACCTGAATGTAACGGCATACCGAACAACCACCACAAGTATATGTACCAGTCACCTTACAGTGCTTCTTGTTGGCCCGAGGATCGACAAAATGACTGTTAACCAAAAGATCCCGTAGGGACGGTGCCCTCCGGAATGAATAGAGGGGAGTTTGTGTTAACACTGTGCTCAATTTGGCATCATTAGTGAGGATGTGCCAATGCTTATCCAATATCCTCGAAACCTCTCTATGCTGTGCCGAGAATCTGGTACAGAACCTGATTACTTCTGACCTCTCGCTGGCGGGACATCTACTTCTATCCAATAGGGCAGATCTATTACTGGCATTAGCTCTCTTATAAGCTTTGATAAGAGTCTTATTCTTATATCCTCTTTGTCTGAATCTCGATCTCAGCTGCAAGGCCTCCCTCTGAAAGGCATCATCCTCTGAACAGTTGCGTCGAATCCGCAAATACTGTCCAGTAGGGATACCATTAATGGTATGTTTTGGATGGAAACTTTCTGCTCTCAGAAGTGCATTTGTTGCCGTTTCTTTCCTATATAAACTTGTAGAGACAAGGCCCGCAGCCGAGACCGAGATCAGAAGATCCAGAAATGGAACCTCAACATGACTCATGTGCACAGTAAACCTCAAATTCCAAATGTTTTTATTAATAATTGTAATGAATTGTAGCAATAATTCTTTGCCACCCGTCCAAAAAAGCAAGATGTCGTCAATGTACCTGTGCCAGGCCAATGCGTGGCACAGGTACATTGCCAGGCCCTCATTGGAAAACAGCTCTCTCTCCCACGCCCCCAGGTACAGGTTGGCATACGACGGAGCACACGTGGTGCCCATCGCTGCCCCCTGCACCTGGAGGTAATGGGTGTCCTCAAACAAAAAGATATTGTTTCTCAAAATAAAATCCAGAAGAGTCAACAGAAACATATTATGTGCAGTATTCTGTATGCTCAACTCCCCCAAAAATATCCTAACAGCCTCCACACCCAAATCGTGTGGTATACTTGAATAGAGGGCCTCCACGTCCAGAGTCACAAGCAACACACCAGGAGGAAGCTGAAGATTTTCTAAAATCTGCAGCAAGTATGATGAATCTCGAACATATGATGGCAATGCACACACGTGCGGCTGAAGATGTCTATCTATATATGCGCTTGCCCGTTCAGTGAGAGATCCCCTACCCGATACTATCGGGCGCCCCGGGGGTTTTTTGAGGTCTTTGTGAACTTTGGGAAGTGAATAGAATGTTGGCAAAACCGGATTAAGTACCTTCAAAAACGTCACTATATCCAAATCAATTACCGTGCGGGAAAAAGCGTCATCTATTATTGCAAATAGCTCCCCCTGGCAGCGTGCAGCTCTGGACGGGGAGACCCTCACATAACAATCCTGGTTCTTCAAGATATCCAGGCACATCTCTCTGTAACGCTCGGCCCTCATCAGCACAATGTTTCCCCCTTTATCTGAGGGTTTAATGACCCATTTTTTGTTTAACATTAGCTCTGTAAGTGTGTTGCGTTCAGACAAATCCAGATTGTCACCATCTGTCTTATGTCCTCTTAGTTTGGAAATGTCCCTTTCTACCACCTCCATGAAAGTTTTCAAATTAGGGAAAAGAGAAAAAGGTGGAATTTTTTTTGAAGTGTTCCGTAGTCCCACCTCCTCTAGGGTAGGGACAAAATAAGATGCATATACATTTGTATGTTCGATTTGAGAACAAACCTTGATTGCCAAGGATATGGCCTCATCCAAGGACTTAGGCTCAGGGTGACCCAACATTAAATCGGCTTCAGCATCAGACAATCCCATCAAAAAACAATCTAGAAGAGCATACTGCCCCCATCTGGCTGACACCGCCCACCTTCTAAATTCAGCAGCGTAAGTTTCTACAGAGACATGCCCCTGTCTGAGGGTCTTAAGTATCCTCTCTCATGTCATAGCCAGGGCCGGCCCGCTCATGAGGCGGGGTGAAACTTTTGCCTCAGGCGGCAAACTTCTAGGGGCGGCACCCGCCATCCGTGGGTGCGGGGGGCCTGCCCGCCAAGCAGGAGGGGTAGCGGGCAGGATGGGGGTATTGGGCCTAGCGGTGGGGAGGGGGGTCGAGCCCCCCCCCCCCCACCCTCACCTGGGTCCCCCGATCTGCGCTCCCCTCCAGCTGTAAATAGTTAGGAAGCAGCCGATAGTAAGAGGCACGGGCAGGGAGGACTCACCTTTTCCGCGTTCCAGCGTGCGCTCCACTGAGGTCACTTCCTGCAATGCCGTCCACTTACAATACAGTGGGTGGCGTTGCAGGAAGTGACGTCAGTGGAGCGCACACTAGAGCGCAGAAGAGGTGAGTCTTCCCCGCCCGTACCTCATACTATCGGCTGCTTCCTAACTATTTACAGCTGGAGGGGAGCGCAGATCGGGGGACCCAGGCGAGGGAGGGGGGGGGTCTGACCCCCGTCCCCACCGCTAGGCCCAATACCCCTGTCCTGCCCGCTACCCCTCCATTTTTTCTAAATTTGCCTCAGGCGGCAAAAAGTCTAGGGCCAGCCCTGGTCGTAGCCAAATCGGGATCGTCATATATAACTGTCATCGCTTTGAAAAAATCCTCAACAGAGGCCAAAGCCTCACTACCCTCGGGGAGACTGTAGGCCCAAGACTGGGAATCCACAATTAATAAGGTCTTTATAAATGTAACCCTTTGACTCTCTGTACCTGAAGATACTGGACGTAACTCAAAATATGATAAGCACCGGTGCGTGAAATTTCGAAAATCAGAGCGATGCCCCGAGAATTTTTCAGGAGCGGGCATCCTGGGCTCAATGACTGGAGGGGAGGACACTTGAGCATTAGGACCCTTAAGACGGTTAACTGTCTCAGCCACCTGGTCAATCTGAGTCTGCTGTATGTTAACCGTCTTTATGAGATCGTTAACGGTCGTGGTCAAAAGTTCAACCCGATTGCACAGTGTCTCCATAATATTTTGGTCTGCTGTTCTGTAACGATTGATGTAGCAACACTGACGTCTGATTATGTGTGATCTGCAGAATCACCGATAATACAGACGCTATACCTGATTATGTGGTGATCTGCAGAATCACCAATAAAGCAAGTATAGCTAGCAGAATAGCAAGGTGAATAGTGCTTGGTGTAACAGTAACTGAATAGTTTAACTAGACCTCACCAAAGGAGCTGGTGGGCACTATTTGTACAGTAACTGAATAGTTTTGCTAAACCTCACCAGAGGAGCTGGTGGGTACTATAGTACACAGTAATAGATTAATGGACTAGATATCACCAGAGGAGCTGATGAGTACTAGCAAGGAGCACTTCACCAGTGACAGGGTTCACTGGTGAGTAGAATGGACAGACAGGCTAGGATCAGTAACAGGCGGGCAGGTACAGTACAAAATCGACAAGCAAGAGAGTAGTGAGATGATATCAGGCAGAGTTCAGCAACAGAGTCAGATGGGCAGAAGTACAGAATCGATAAGCAAGAGCAGGGTCAGAGGATAGGCAGAGTCATACACAGAATCTCAAATATACAATAATACAATACTCCTAGTCTTGTGTGAAATCCCTGGTTTCCTCCCATATCAAAGCACACCGGATACTATCTAAGGTCTGAGCGCTAGCACATAAGTATTCGCAACAGCAGACAGGTTGCGAGTGAAGACTGAAGGCTTTTGAAGCGGAGGAGACCTCACGGCTGCGCCCACCACCAATCAGCCAATCCTGAGCGCCGTGAGTCTCCTCTGACGTCAGCCGACCAGCCAGTCAGCTGACGTGCCTCCTCCCCGCATAAAGGTCCTGTCTCCGCGCGCGCCCGCGCGATAAAGCAACCCTATGAGTAATGGACAACCCCGTCCTTGGCGTACTAGACGCCAGAGGATCGGGCGAAGTCCCAGAGCGGTAAGCGAGGCAGCTGCGGAGACACCCTGCGTGCCCGCAGCCACTGCTTCCGTGGATGTTACACATGGTAACCTAAGCTAAGCAAGTATCATAAAGTTATTATAGCACTGCTCACATTACCCATCTACCCAAGGTTGCACTAATTGTGCAACGCATGGTACTCTGCTGGCATTAGCACTGGTTATATTGCCCTGCACTGCCTGTGCATGGCAATATTAGCGGCAGTTCAGGTTATATCCTATTCACTTTTCTCCTGAGTAGATACTGCATTTTCAAACTTCATCAATAAAATACTTTTAAAGCTCCCCAAGCAAGAAATGACCCAAAATGAGTTTGATAGTCCCGTTTTATCTAATTTTTAGTACTTTTTTCAATTGCTGAGTGCTGAAAAATGTTTCGTTTTTTTTTTTAGAAAAGATGAGAAATTATCTTCTTGGAGAAAACTCAAGAGAAAAGTTAATAGGATATGGCCCACAGTATATTAGTGCACATTGTGATGCCTGTCTTATTTCCTGAGTCTTGTTGAAAATTTCCAGGTCTTGTATCTAAGGACATTGAACCCCAGTATCATTATCAATGCATTTTTCAGTCTGCATTTGTGTTCACTCTTTGATCATCTCTTACTGGCTTCCATTTTTCTCAAATTAAGCACCCTTCTGAGTTTAATATTTCCTGCTACTTTTTAGGTCTGAAAATATCCAGTAAAAGCCAAACACAACATGGGCCTTACAGATTCATTACCCACAGACAGGATGTGTGCCTGTATTGCCCCACAGCTGCCAATCCAATTCAAATATTCATTTTCAGCAGAGAAACAGACTGAGGAGAGACATCACAGCAATATGCCGATAGATATTCACTGATGTTTCTCTGCTGGCAGAAAACAGAGGCTATCATAACCTAGGGGATCCAATAATGCTTGAAGAAATATTGTCCCTTCTGATTTCATTACACTCAGGGCTGACTTACTAAGGAAGTGCTGGGAAGTATCGGGGAATAAAGCTGTGTTTACTTCAAACATTCAATCATGTCCATGGGAATTAAAAAAGTGGAACTTCTCTGAAGATGATTGACTTTTCCAGTGAAAAAGCTTCACATCTATCGCCACTGACAGGGAAGAAATAGTATTGATTTCCATGCAAAACTAAAGTATCAATCCCTGATATACTTGTAGCTGTGAAGCTATATAGAGTGGTACAATATGTAAATCAAAGAACATTATTAAACAAGTATTCCATTAGCGTATTATAAAAACATAATTTTAATAAATCCAACAAAGCAATTGGATTAATCAATAAATGTAGTATAAGGCCCAGTGCACACAAAAAAGCGCTAGTGTAATCGCAACACTTTTTGAAGTTTTTTTAGAGCGATTCTAGGCATGTGCAGAGTGATTTTCTACACATGCCTAGCGTTTTCTGGAGTGTTTTGGCGTAGCATTTTTTATTACAGTTTAGCTGTAACTGAATAGCTTCTGTAACAAAAACGCTTGGAAAATCACTCTGATCTAGTGCTTTTCAGAGCGATTTTCCACTTTCCAATACTTACCATCAACGCTGAATTGTCTCAGAAATCATCAAAAATGCTGCAGGACCCGAGTTTGCGTTTGGGGAAATGACGGGGGCGTTTTGGGGAAATAACGAACCGCTCTGGTGTGCTCCATCCCATTGAAGTACATTAGCCAAGCGGTTTTCAAAGCGCAAGTGTGTTTGCTCAGAACCGCTTTTGGTGTGCACCAGCCCTAAGACATGGAGGTTGATTTACTAAAGATACCGTGCTGTAGCAGCACGGGTTAACACAAGTGAGCGTTTGCGCGGTCCTGTCAGCATAGCGTGCACTCTTAACTTACGCGTGATCCTTCCTACTGTCACGAGATGTGATGGTAGCGCAACCACAATACTTCACTAGTGCAGCCGCTAGTGCTTGCTTGTATTAAGCCTCGCTGCTTGAGTGCGGTATCTTTAGTGACTCACCCTCATGGTGAGCAGTCACAATACTATAATGTACATATATGCATCCAAATAGTTCTTCTTGGGCAAAATCTAGAGTGTGTACAGTTTTCAGGGCTCTTGCACACTACAGGCGATTCCAATTCCGATTTGTGATTTTGATGCAATTTTACATGCGATTCCAATTTGCAATTTTTAATCGGTACTGCGTGCTGCATTTTTTTCTGCATTTTTCTTCTTGCTTAGATAGCATCCAGGGAAAATCAGAATCACAAATCGGAATCGCATATCGGATTTGCAGTGTGCAGGGGGCCTAATTTAGTTTGTGTACAGGTTTCATCTAGTGTGTGTACAGGTTTCATCTTGCGTGTGTACAGGTTTCATCTAGTGTGTGTACAGGTTTCATCTAGTGTGTGTACAGGTTTCATCTTGTGTGTGTACGGGTTTCATCCAGTGTGTGTACAGGTTTCATCTGGTGTGTGTACAGGTTTCATCTAGTGTGTGTACAGGTTTCATCTTGTGTGTGTACGGGTTTCATCTAGTGTGTGTACAGGTTTCATCTAGTGTGTGTACAGGTTTCATCTAATGTGTGTACAGGTTTCATCTAGTGTGTGTACAGGTTTCATCTAGTGTGTGTACAGGTTTTCCCAGATGGAGACTGCCCACTCATCCTGCCCCCTCCCCTCTCCATAAAACAGCAGACAGCTGAGCGATATTTCTTGAGGGCTCTTTCACATTAGATAATGCGTGCACAAACCCGATTTCATACATGCCTTATGACGTCGGCAAGTTGCGGTTCGACCCTGATTAGGGACACTAGTTCTAATTCCCCCGACGGGAAAACACAGACGCAAGACGATTAAAAGCTTCCTGGTGTGTTACAACCTAATGCTCTGGAACGCTTTGTCTAATGTGAAAGGTAACATAAAAGTCAACAGACTTTCATGTTATCCCGCTTACCGCATCCTAGGAGCGATCCGTCAAAATGCACGGATCAGCTCCTAGTGTGAAAGAGGCCGTACAGCAAATGTTTTTATACACTGTCACCAAAATAAATAAACAATTATTTCGGGCAACAGACATTTAAAGTGTTGGGTGGTTTCAGAGTGCATTAGAGAGTGAAGGCCAGCATAGCAGTCAGGAAAGCAGCACTTAAAAAAAAGAGAATAAAGATATCACAGCCTCTATTTCCTTCTCACTGAAGCTTTCCTTTAGTTTATCAGCATAGCTGCCATGGCTTCAATGGATAGCAGATATTTCTTCACTTAAGCAGTAATGTTGTACTCACCAAAGGTTCATATATGAGATCCATTTTGTAGTTTGGATTACAGAGGATTATACAGAGTTGGAAACACCAGATAATCTCCTAAAGGAAAAAAAAGACATCATATGAAAATAATGAACAAACACAATAAGGTCTGTTAAAGGTCAGCAAATATTATCTTTTAAGAGCCAACAAAACATGCCTTTAGAGCACACCTGGCTGTAAAAAACGCAATTTCGGATATAATGTTTTAAAGGGACTCTGAGCACCTCTCATGGGCATGCCTTTAAGCCAGACGACTTCCAACGAAGTCGTGCTATGACCACTCTGGAGGAGCCTCTTGCAATGGCCGTGCGTGTCACTTCCTCTTCCTGCTTCATTCAGTGATGCACTTCTCTAACAGAGAAGACAGGATTGACCCGGACGTTATAACATAGCCAAGATGGCAGCCACAATTTTTAAATTGAAATCGAACGAAAACTATTTGGTGTAGAACGGCAATTCAGGCATAAAATAAAAGCGAAGAGCACAAGCTACAGAAAGGTATGCACCTTTAAGTACTTTGCAGTACTGGTCAGAGTCTTACCAGGTGCAATACCAAGTGCAACGACGGGTCCGCCGGACCCTCCCGCTGCGTGGTCTTTAGCCGACAGTAGTGCGTGTCTACAGTCTGTTGGTGGACTGATAAGGCTGTTTCTTAACGATCGTTCAGAAACAGCCTTATCAGTCCGCCGACAGCGCGTACACACACGCTACTGTCGTATAAAAGACCGCCCGGCGGACCCGGCGTTGCATCTGGTATGGCGTGTGTACACAGCTTTAAAGGCATGCCCATAAGAGGTGCTCGGAGTCCTTTTAAAGGTGAGCTGTAGTCAAAAAAAAATGTAAAGAAGTAAAATTGTTTTTTGTTTTTTTACAATGATCATTTATAATCTATTTAGTCAGTGTTTGCCCATTGTAAAATCTTTCCTCTCCCTGATTTACTTTCTGAAATTTCTATTGGCAACTACTACTGGCAGGTGATCTCTGCAAAATGTTCTAAAGCCAGTAAAAAAGATCTCTAGTCTCCCAGAATACTCTGGTGGGGAGAATTCTGCATAATAAACAGCCTAATCTATGCCTCAGTTGTAGGCTGGGGCTACATACCAATATAGAGCAATATATAGTTATAGGAAGTGTTTCTGATGCTGATTCACCGCAGGAGACGTCGAAAGTCTTCAGGAACCCAACACGAGCGCAGTATGGAGCGGCCCGTCTTCGGGAGAAGTCGAGCTCCCAAAGACTTCTGAAGCCTCCTCCGGCGGCAGAGAGCAATATTTGACCGATCAATCAAATACTGGTACTGGGGGTGACAGTGCACGCATGAGGGGACCATGAGTGGAACAGGAAGGCTCTATAAGACCCAGAGCCTTCCCTCTCCTTAGGTAAGTATTTGTTTGTTTTTAGGTTCCCATTAACTTAAAAGTGTTTTAAATTACTTATAACAATTTCTACAATGCTGTAACAAAATATGTATTGAAAAAGTATGGTATATTTTGTACATGAAGACAACTTTGTATCTCTGAAACATTGTAGCTTGAGCCATTTGTAAGACAGGGACTGCCTTTATTTTATACCCCACTGAATAAGGATTTACTGCAAACGCCTGTTGTGCAAAAACCGCATTTACCCATAAGTCCCTTCTGTTGCATAAGTCCTAATATCTTGGAATGTGACACATTTAATTTGGAGTTTTCCTTTGGTCTTCTTTCATCTCAGAAGTACCGCCACCAGTCTAACTAGATTCTTAAGTTTCATAGCCAGAGTGTCACCTTTAATTTCTTAATTAAAGCTTTTCTCGGTTTACAAAACACATTTGATCATACATGCACTGAAGCACTTGACTTTAGCAGGTTCGAATTAGGGTTTCATGGCACTGAATGTATGAACAGATACAACAGGCATCATTTGAATCCACGCTACCTCATCCATTCCCACATCATATATTCTTATTACCAGACGTCTTTCATTTAGCTAATTACAATATAGCTGTGAGAGAAAGTTTGCACTTTCCTCCTTGGCAAGCCTTGTGATGACTCGCCTGTAACACAGACCTGTCATTTCTTAAAGCTAATATTCTCCCTGTGCAACAGCCACTTATTTTGTTTCCTGTAGACTAAGGCCTGGTACACACCTGCAACCTTGATTGGCCAATCACTGACCAAATGTACCTCCTCCATGAAGTATGAGAGTTTGCCTGCACAATCTGCTCATAGCATTCAAAATGTGTTGATTCTCAGATCATAATTCCTTGATCAAAAGAACAAAGAACCAATTCCATGCAATTATATTCAAAAAGTTACAAATGTTTATTTGATAGCCAAAAAAAAGAGTCATTCGACTTTAAAAACAATTAAAATTATAACAAGGACCGAACAGCCCATGTCATTCAACCACAGGGGATAATACAGATACAGCAAGGACAAGACCTCTCCAGCAGGGGCTGCAATAGCCCATACAGGAGTATGACCCGGGTCATACAGTAAACGTACAGCATGCAATAATTACAGTGTACACAAAAGTGCTACATGAAAGCAACAACCATCAGTTTTTACACAATAAATAGTATTAAAGTGCAACAATATTAATATACAGTGGGTTGCAAAATTTTTCGGCCCCCTTGAAGTTTTCCACATTTTGTCATATTACTGCCACACACATGAATGAATTTTATTGGAATTCTACATGAAAGACCAACACAAAGTAGTGTACACGTGAGAAGTGGAACGAAAACCATACATGATTCCAAACATTTTTTTACAAATAAATAACTGCAAAGTGGTGTGTGCATAATTATTCGGCCCCCTTTTATCTGAGTGCAGTCAGTTGCCTATAGACATTGTCTGATGCGTGCTAATGACTAAATAGAGTGCACCTGTGTGTAATCTAATGTCAGTACAAATACAGCTGCTCTGTGAGGGCCTCAGAGGTTGTCTAAGAGAATCTTGGGAGCAACAAAACCATGAAGTCCAAAGAACACACAAGACAGGTCATGGATCAAGTTATTGAGAAATTTAAAGCAGGCTTAGGCTACAAAAAGATTTCCAAAGCCTTGAACATCCCAAAGAGCACTGTTCAAGCGATCATTCAGAAATGGAAGGAGTATGGCACAACTGTAAACCTACCAAGACAAGGCCATCCACCTAAACTCACAGCCTGAACAAGGAGAGCACTGATCAGAAATGCAGTCAAGAGGCCTATGGTGACTCTGGACGAGCTGCAGAGATCTACAGCTCAGGTGGGAGACTCTGTCCATAGGACAACTATTAGTCATGCACTGTACAAAGTTGGCCTTTATGGAAGAGTGGCAAGAAGAAAGGCATTGTTAACAGAAAGCATAAGAAGTCCCGTTTGCAGTTTGCCACAAGCCATGTGGGGGACACAGCAACCATGTGGAAGAAGGTGCTCTGGTCAGATGAGACCAAAATGGAACTTTTTGGCCAAAATGCAAAATGCTATGTGTGGCAGAAAACTAACAGAAAACTAACACTGCACATCACTCTGAACACACCATCCCCACTGTCAAATATGGTGGTGGCAGCATCATGCTCGGGGGGTGCATCTCTTCAGCAGGGACAGGAAAGCTGGTCAGAGTTGATGGGAAGATGGATGGAGCCAAATACAGGGCAAACTTGGAAGAAAACCTCTTGGAGTCTGCAAAAGACTTGAGACTGGGGCGTAGGTTCACCTTCCAGCATGACAACAACCCTAAACATAAAGCCAGGGCAACAATGGAATGGTTTAAAACAAAACATATCTTTGTGTTAGAATGGCCCAGACAAAGTCCAGATCTAAATCCAATCGAGAATCTGTGGCAAGATCTGAAAACTGCTGTTCACAAACGCTGTCCATCTAATCTGACTGAGCTGGAGCTTTTTTGCAAAGAAGAATGGGCAAGGATTTCAGTCTCTAGCTGTGCAAAGCTGGTAGAGACATACCCTAAAAGACTGGCAGCTGTAATTGCAGCAAAAGGTGGTTCTACAAAGTATTGACTCAGGGGGCGGAATAATTACGCGCACCCCACTTTGCAGTTATTTATTTGTAAAAAATGTTTGGAATGATGTATGATTTTCAATCCACTTCTCATGTGTACACCACTTTGTATTGGTCTTTCATGTGGAATTCCAATAAAATTGATGCATGTTTGTGGCAGTAATGTGACAAAATGTGGAAAACGTCAAGGGGGCCGAATACTTTTGCAAGCCACTGTAATAGGAATAGAAGTGAATAGCCCCAATGCAATGGCAGTGTAAACACTAGAATAGGATACTACCTGCTGTATGAACATACAAACCCAGGAGAAAATGAGGGCTGGAGAAGAGTCCATGCAATGATAATTCCTTCAATCCACAAAGAAGCTGCGATCACAATCCTGACTTCCTAATAAGGGTAAAGGATTTCCCTGTAAAGAAATCTGAATATAGTGCAATATTGCTTGATATGAGAACCACCCAGTGTTGGGAAGTCAGGATTGTGATCGCAACTTCTTTGTGGATTGAATCATCATTGGAGAGTGTGTGTGCTCGGGCGAAGTCTGCAGACCCCTACCTATGCTGGTGACATTGGTGCTAAATATATATAAATATATATATATATATATATATATATATATATATATATATATATATATATCGGTCAAGTGCTGTGGAGCGCAGTCCTTTTTTTGCCTTTTGGGGTATTGGTGATTGAATGATAATTCCTTAATGCATAGCATGGCTAAAACAGCCACTTCATCAGAAGGATCTGTGTGAATGACTATCAAATAAACTTTTGTAACTTTTTAAATATAATTGGATGGAATTGGTTCTTTGTTTTTTTGATCAAGGAATTATGATATGATAGTGGTGCTTTTTACAGGGAAATTCTTTCTTCAGTTCTATCCATATCTCTTCCCTAGCACACCGTGCATAGCCATAATTATTGTTCTTGTAGTGGTGCGCACCTGTTGCACTCGAGTGCACATTCATCGGCTTGAAGACAGGCTGCTGCCCGAAACAGCATTAGGCCAGTGTCTGTCGCCATGCTTTGAGACACATTTTGTCTGGGAAGTGTGGATCTTGGACTCTATGCCCTCACAGACTATTTATACAAGTCAGCCAGCATGCACTTGATAGACTTTGGGTGTCTTTGGCGCCTATCTACTGCAAGTTGCTGGTCCTTGTTGTACACAAAGTGCATTCATGGAAACTTTTTTGTATTAAAAGAGCTTAACGTTTTGCAACATATTACTAAGTGTGCTGATCCTTCTGCTATACAAACCTGGCGAGGTCGGCATCTGCAACGGAGGGGTTTCCGGCGGGCCTAACACACTCTTGTGCAGTGCACAATAATTCTCGGACATTGGATGGAAGTTGGGGGTGTCAAAATAGAAATGTTATGTATAGGATTGTCTGTGTTCCATATAGATATCTGGTTCTTAGCTACACATTCTGTATAGCTTATGAAACGACTCTGTTGTTATTCATGATACTTGTCGTTTTGGCTCGGGTGGTGGGCACGCTGGCTCGGGGGGATTAGTAAATTGTTTGTTTTGGAAAAAAATAAATGTTATGTATGACAGGTCTGATGCAATGGACACGCCAGAAATTGTAGGAGCAAGTGTTCCATGCTGTGGATGTTCCAGTGCATCCGCAGTGGGAACCGAGCGCAAGTCTGCAGAACACCAAAATGTAGAGCAGCATGCAAAACAATACAGGGAAGAATACAGACAATACTGGGAATGTCGTATAAATTACTTCAAGTCAATGTGTATATGGAGGATTTTCCAAGAACATACTTTTTCACCCAACCAATACCATCAGCCAAATGCAATACACTTCACATCAGGAGCTCCTGGGAATTTGGATATTCTACTTATGTTTCCTTCATCTGGTCGCTCCAGGTTTTAGGTCAACTGATATTCTCCAGAGCAAGGCCTAGAATGCTAGAATGGTGCCTTTAAAAATATGAACATCCTGATTACATTATCATTCAAGCCCTGCTGCACTCTACTAGCAGCAGACCTATTGGAAGAGGTTAATGCTGTACCACCTGTCTGTAGGAAAGAGGATTACTTTTCCTATGATCTCTAATGTTAAAACCCAGCTGGCAACAATGAACCCTGCAAGCTGGTGTCACTTTGTTCAATGTCCACCAATGACCATGGAAGTAACAGAATGACAGAAACTTTCTCCTGTTGTCATTTTATTACAAAAAAATGTTATTTTGCAGGAAAATACAAGTGATAATAAACAAGCAAAGGCACAACAATATCTTAATTTATCTTTATACATATACAGTCTCTTCTTGGGTTTCATTTTTTTCTCACTGCCCACCAGCTACAGATAAACTTCAGTGATACTGATATGCTGCACAGGGAGAAAAGCTGACAAAATCTGGACTACATCCTATTCGTTGTGTACTGAGCCCTGAGACTCCATGCTAGGCTGGGGTTTGGGTGAGATGAAGGCTTGCATAAGGTTTTACAGCTTCCCCCCTGAAGCGTTTGGGAAATAGAAATCCTTCATGCTTTCTTGGATTGCTCAGAACACTGAAGCTGGCCCCACATTCCAGATGCCAAATTATCCCCTTGGTGACAGATCAATGCATACATGGCCGACTATGCGTCATAATGTTATTTTTATCTTCGGGGACACTTAGCAATTGTCGGGAAATTACCAACCCAATCAACTGATTTTTGGTGAGAAATCAGGGAAGAGTATCTGCAATAAATGAAAGTTTCTATGGACATACAATTCATTATGTCAGCTAGTCAGTTAGATCAGTGATCATCTCATTTACAGCTTTGTGAATGTGAAAATATTATCGGTGAAGATATTCAGAATTAAAGTGTAAGCTCAAATGGACAAGGCTCTCTGTCACGCTCTGTAATGCGATATTACTGAAAGTGTATAGATTGCCATTTCTTTTGCTGTGTGAGCTGCATACTTGTACATTACAGTATCTGTATTATTAATATTTTTATCATGTAAATTATATGTGATAATTATGATGATGAAGATGATAATGAAGTATTTCGGCATGCAATATACAGTTAAAATATGTAAAGAGTAAAGTGAAGCAGGCACTCCATCAAGTGCTGGCTGCTTGATGAAATGACATAGGCAATGTCAAACCACTTGCAATACACGAACAGAGACCATCAGCACACCAAATGAGATGCACTGCACTTTATTGTGCAGTATCTCACATCAGAAAACCCGACAATTGTTTCGGGCCTCGCAGGGACCCCTTTATCAAGGTGTGTGGTTAAAATATCTAGGGATGCTCATTTGGATTCTTTGAAATGAAATTTCCTCATTTCCAATCAGAAATGTGCATTTCCAATCGGAAAACAGAAATCGTAAATGAGATTTCTGCAGAAATACCACCGCATTACGGCAACTCTGTAATTTTAGCCCAATCACAGAACTCAGAAGCATTGGACCAAAAAGAGAATCCAGAGTCAACTTGGAAGTATTTGGCCAATCAGAGAATGCAAAAAATGGGGAAAAAAATATTCCTCAGAAATCTGAATTCGGCAGATTCGGTAATCGCCATTGGCTGAAATCGGAATTTCCATAGAATCGGAAATCAGCATTTCCGACCATACCTAAAAATAACTTATAAATAGAGTACTTCAACCCCAAATAGATAATGCTTGTGCAATGCAGTAATGATTTTGCCCTACTAAAGAGTTCTGAGAATCCCAGTTTAACTGATGTATATAAGTGCTCCCCTTTCACATCAGTGTATTTTCCATAAACAGCGTTGCTGTGGCTATTACCTTTTAGTTTGACATGTTCCCCATACCACTTCTAATCTTTCTATTCCCTCCAACCCCCCAATTTCAGTGATACTCACATAGCTGTGATCTGAATCCTTTAACTATAATCTGACATATCTGCCGGACCCTAAATTACACCTCCCTCCAAGTTGTGAAGAGGGGGAGTAATATTTAATGCCGCTGGGGAGTTTAGCAGCAGCAGGAAGATCTGTCATTCATCTTGCCCTGTGCCCAACTCAACGACGGTGTACTAATACGTACGTGTGGAGTGCCCATCATGGTGCCCCAAACATCTACTGACAGCTACCTCCCACTAAAACAATCAGGCCTGGCCAAGCCAGTGCCTGGACCAATATGCAGCACCACAGACACACTCTTCTCAGGCCAGCCCCCAGCAGCCCATAGCAGGCTGGGTTTCTGTCTGTTAGCAGGCACACAGCTGTGCTGTTGTGTCAGGAAATGGAGTGCAGGGCATTAGCTTCCTGCTCCTCTCTTGTCTACTTTTCTATTGACTGGCTCTGTCTCTACTACTACCCCCAACCTAGAGCCTTATAGTTCGGGGGCAGTGACAACATGCTGAACAAGGGGACCCTTGCTTTCTGCACCAGACCAACAAGGAAACCACATTGAGCAGCTAAGCAGACAAGGGCGACTGAGGCACATTCACAGGATGGAGGAGAGAGAGAATCCATATGTGGGGTAATGTTTGCTGCATTTCATTTGTAGTGTAACATTTTCTGCATTTCATATGTAGAATAAAGTTTCCTGCATTTCATATGTGGGGTTACATTTGCTACTTTTCATGTGTATGGTAAGGTTTGCTGCATTTCATATGTAAGGTAATGTTTGCTACATTTCATATGTGTAGGATATCATTTGTTACTTTACATATGTGAGGTAGTGTTTGCTGCATTTCTTATGTGGGATAACACTTGCTGCATTTAATATGTGGGGTAATGGCTGTGTCATTTCATGTGTGAGGTAAAGTTTGCTGTTTGTCATATCTGGGTAACTTTTGCTCAATTTCACATGTGAGGTAATATTTGCTGCATTTTAAGTTTAGGGTTACGCTTGCTGCATTTCATATGTAAGGTAATGTTTGCTGCATTTCAAAGGCAAGGTAACATTTGCTGATTTTCATATGTGTGTTATCCTTTGCTGCATTTTATATGTGAAGTAATGTTTGCTGCATTTTATGTGTGGGGTAACATTTGATGCTTTCCATGTGTGTGGTAACATTTCTGCATTTCATATGGGGGGTAGCATTTACTGAATTTCCAACGTGGGGTGTGTGATTTTTTTTGTAGGGGAGAACAATTACCTTTAGGGTCACTTTGCCTAACTGGTTTGAAAGGAAACTCAGGCCAACTGCCTTTGAGTTACACCGTTACATACTGTAACAATTCACTCACATCATGTCATACGCACACCCACTTTCCCCCTGTACCCTTTCTTGGTTTACCAGGTTGTCCTGGATGTATCTGCATCCTAACAACAATCCTGGGTATAAGGTTTAGAGGGAGGAAGGCGAGATCTACAAGGCTGTTAAACTAGAAAAGAGCATCTACAGCACTGCTTCACATATAATACAAACTGTTGGTAAAGAGGAAGTGTTTGTAAACAATACACAGGCAGGGAGTATTATTTTTTATGTACAATAAATTCATGTTACTGGTTCACTTAAAGAGAACCCGAGGCGAGGTTCTAACAATGAAATCCCCATACAGAGGCTGGGTCTGCCTATAGAGCCCAGCCTCTGTTGCTATTTAGATTCCCCCTAACTTCCCCCCTGCTCTCAGCAAGACCCCATAATTCACAGCCGCGCTGTGCGGCTGTGTTTACTTTTGTAACGTCAGTCTCCACTCTCCCTGCCTCCTGCAGAGCTCCGGTCAACGCCCGCATCCCTTCCCTCCAATCAGCGTGGAGGGAAGGGACGTGGATGGGGACCAGAGCGATGCAGGAGGTGGGGGAAAGCGGAGACTGGCATTACAATGGTAAACTCAGCGCAGCTGTGAATTATGGGGTCTCGCTGAGAGCAGGGGGAAGTTAGGGGGAATCTAAATAGCAACAGAGGCTGGGCTTTATAAGCAGACCCAGCCTCTGTATGGGGATTTCATTGTTAGAACCTCACCTCGGGTTTCTTTTTAATCTTAACTTTTACTTAATTTTTTAGTGCAGCTAAGGAAAACACATGGTGCCACTAAAATATACTAAAACTGCAGTAGCAAAAACAAAATTACAGCAAAAAGTTTTTCTTAAATGAAACATAAAAAAACTTTACTGATAAAAATGAATTTCAACAGTCAGTGAAGCTATATAACCCTTATTCCCGAGCAATTCACATAAAACTGTACGCATGGCCTTCTCCGAGCCTCTGAGCAGATAGATATATGAAGTAGTGGAGCCATTGCAAAGACGTCATTTATAAAATACAGAAAGTATATGCTGTAAAGAGAACTCCAATGATAATAACATTGACGATGTGTTGTTATATTTATGAGGATCCTTCACAGTGAACATTAGAATCAATGAAAAGTGTTCCTTAGCAACAGGGAATAAATACAAGAGGAAAGTACACTAGTACCTGACAATGCCAGTGCTGAATTATTAAATAGCATTTGCAACTAAGGAAAGGAACATAGACCTGGTGGAAATAAAAGCATTCATTACCTGGCCTTGCTTTTCTATAACTTAGATGCTGTGGCAAATGATCGTAACAAAAAAATAATAAAAAAAAAGGCTGTAATGCAGTATTCATGATTCATTTTATATCTATTCACACCCACTAACTTAAGCATAGGTGTTCATTACAATACCACATTAAATATTATTTCACGCAGCTGCAAATGTGCCTGTACATGACAGCTGCAATGAAAAGAAAAATACAGATTATAGCTTTGATTTCTATTGCCTTGTACATTAATACTAGGCTGAAAGCCACCATGACCTTGAGTATCCTGTTGTGTACAGAAATGGCAAACGCTTTTATTCCATGCTATCAGCGATGTTCGAGAGCACTTAGCACTAACACTGTGCAAGCTGTGCATGATCTCTTGCATTCACTTGTTGGTATACTACAATTTACATGTGTTCTCTGCTAGTAAACAAGCTGCAGAGTATAAATCTATGTGCGCAGATTATATAGTTGCACAAGGTTTGTGGTCTCCTCTTCTGCGATCAGCCAAACTGTTGCGCCCCAACTCTTCCCAATCCATTGAAGGGACTGAAACAGACAGGGGCGTATCTGGGTCATATTGAGCCCATGGCAAACACGGAAATTGCGAACCCCCCCCCCCCCCCCCCCGCCACCGGTCAGAACCCCCTTCCCCTAAAAACAACATCCTTTCTTGTGTACATGTGTTGTGGTTGCTTGTGTTTTTTGGCTTGGGATATTGCTTAAGTTACTTTACTGTAAATATCTCTTCTTATTCCCTCAATGGGCTCTATTCACAAAACCATGTGCGGTAATGTTTTTTTGGTCGTAAACATACCGCCTGCGGAAAACACAGAAAAATTTCCACATTCACAAAAAATGTTCCGCATGTTTCCCGCATGCGGGAACAATGCGTAAAAAAATTTGGGAAACATGCGTAATTACATAGTAAACATGCGGAAACCATGCGGAAAAAAGTTGCATAAAAAAACTTGTACAAAAAATAAATTTAAAGTCCACCAAACACAGCACTCAAGGCTCCAGACTCCATTTAAGTCAATGGGAAGCGAAATATATCACCAAGTACTAGTAGGTGATAAAAATTCGGTAGTTAAGTCAGAAATAAGGCGCCTCTTTTTTTTGTGAATTTGGATTTTTTTGCGGAAACTACCGACTTTTGCGGACTTTTTTAACGCATTTTTTACGCATGCGGGTAATTAATGCGTAAAATTTTACGCATGCGGTAAATTTCATGCGTAAACATTTGTGAATGTCAAGATGTTTTTATTTCAGTCGGGAATTTACCGCAAGTGCATTTCCGCATGCGGAAAAGCATTGAGAATAGAGCCCTTTGTCCTCTTTTTTTAAGAATAAGCCAAGTGCGCCTTACATAAGTAGCCATGTTCCTCAGATGACAGAATTAATCTGATCTGAGGTCTGAGTGACGGGGATGCATGGGGCAGACAAGGAGTCGCAGCACAGAGGCAGGCATCGGGACACAGCACGGGGGCAGGGAAGGGGGAGCAGCACTGGGGTAAGTATGGCAGCACAGCATAGGAGCAGTCATGGCGCCCTTGGTGCTTTGGCGCCCATGGCACAAGCCATGCCTGCACCCCTCTAGATACGCCTCTGGAAACAGATGTATATCCAAGCAAAGTGTCCATAAAATGAATATTCTTCTTGGACAATGCTAGCGTTTTCTGCACTGTTATAGTTTGAAAATAATAAAAACTAAAGTAGAAAAAAAAATATTCTTAACCTGTCACTCACAACGATCACAAGTAATTGTTTTGGGTTATAGTTGTCCTAAGTGTTTGTGTAGCCATAAGGATTTCCACAGGTTAAAGTTGAAACATATTTAGTCAGAATGACATCTGTCAAGCTCATCGTTCAACAGTACTAAAGTAAAAACAGGTTGGATTCTTTTAATCTGATCGTTATAGTTTTCCATTATCTGCCTCCAGCCACCTTTCTTTGCTCATGTCTTTTCCTTCTTTCATATCAATGAATATAGAGCAAGGAGTAAAGGAAAAAGTCGTCACTGCTGGTGTTTTATTGCAAGAGTATGCATACACGTAGATCAAGACTTTTGATAGTGGACTTGCTGCTATAGGCATGCTATTTGCCTTAGTGAATCAAGCCCCATGTGTCTCTATGTGTGAAAACACGCACAATTTATAACAGAAGCGAATGTGTTTGATAGAGAAAATGCTCCCAGTGCTTCACTGCTGTTGTTTTTATCTGCATGGGGAAAACACATTCAAGTGTGCACTAACCAACTGAATAACATTGGTTCTCAGTTTATACCTGTGCAGGAAGGGAGGGAGAGGGCCCCATACAAAGTTTTGCAGGGGGGGCCCAGTGATTTCTAGGACCCCTTGCAAAAGAGCTTGTTGACACTTGTCAAAGCCTGTGCAAACCCTACAGGTTCGCTTTAAATGTGTTATTGTGTTTTAGTACAAAAATCTGTATAAAAGATATTGTAATTTGCAGCCACTGTCAGTTTGTTTCTAGAAAACTTACTGGAGTGGCAACAGTTTTTAACGTGCGTGGATTAGTGCTAAATAAACCCAGAATTCTCTTCTCTGTGTTTGCCTCATTGGTCGATAGATATGCACAATTGCTGCCTTTTTGCTACCTTTCGAATCCTACTGTTTTAATGGTTTACTACAGTAGCAATGTATTTAACAGGGATCCGCACATCCATGTGATGAGAAACTCAGTGACAGCTGACAGACATGCAAAGCAGATTTCTCAGACAGTGGTTTATTTAATAAGCAAAAGGAGCACATGTGATCCCTTAGCTTAGTGTTGTCATGATCGCCTCAGCTCTATGTAAGGGCAGCACACAGTCAAAAGTGAAATTTATCGATTTTTGGAGCCAATCCTGGGTCCATTGACATGAATAGAGGAATAGTTCACACGTGCATGTTTCTCTAGAGCTGAAATTTACAATGCATCGGTTGGCTTTGCCATTTTTCGCTAGGCTATGCACACATACATGTGCAGTATTTTTTGATATTTTATTTTTTATTTCAAAGTATAAACTTCCCTACCAGCCTCAATAACATCTTTTCAAATAATCCCAGAACATGCTGACGCTGTATAATTCCAAAATAATAATAATCTTGGCCACCATGCAGGCTGCTATTCCCCAGGGATTCAGGAGCTCAATATAAGGGGGCTACTCCCCCAGAGCAATACCAGCTCACGTGGACCATAACATTTAGGGGTATTCTGCAAAAGGGAGGGCTGTCAAAGCAGAGCACTCTTGCCCGAAGATATTGACAATGGACTTATGCTACTTTGATTTCCTGGAGGAGTTGGAAGGGAACTCTCACCACACGTGTAAGCAGGGATGAGCTCACGAGTGCTTACGAGTAGTGAGCCACTCAAATTCATCATTAAAATGAGGCTTGATTGCCTCAGATGTGTGGCTGGGAGACGAGGGGTTACTTTTCCACAATGCCGCCGGCTTCTATGCGTATCACGTCTTGCACACGGCCTTTTGGACGCCTTGCAAGACTCACTATCACACACTTCCTCCTTCCGGCACCTGAGGAGATCCATGCCGTGTAGCACCTGAACTGGACGCCGCTGTAGCCCTAATTCTATAGTACCACGCAACGGTATTTCAGGGTTCCGGCAATTGCCAAACCCCAAACTACTTCTCCCTCCGAGTTGCTACGATTCGGAGGGGGAAGAGTAATTAACACTGCCAGCAATTTTACCGGCAGCATGGTGACCCGTCATTCAGCTCACCCTGTGCCAAAGTGACTGGGCGGCGAGGTGCCATATAAGAAATGTCTTCCCATTCTAAGATAACAGTTTAAAGTTCATTATACTGATACATTCATTAGAATAAATTCAATATGATTTTTTTATTTATTAAATAAATAATAAATAAATTACAACCGTTTCCTTCTCGTTTTTATTATTATTTTTTTTATATGTATACTTCTTTCTTTACATTTGTTCTTCTATATATTTCCATCTTTTCTACCATTTTAATTGATACACTTTTTTTTCTCTATATCTCCATAAAGTCTGCATTATTGTGTTGCTTCTCTTTTTCCTAGGACCCTCTTCTTTTTACTCTTACTTCTTCACTTCCCACTACAATTATTCTGATCAGGAGCCCAGTCTACCATACATTTGAATTTCTTCACAAAATGAATTTCCAGTTGGGGGTATATATAGATATATTATATATATATATATATATATATATATATATATATATATATATATATATATATATATATATATATATATATATATATATATATATATATATATATATATATATATATATATATATAAAACAGAAAAACCAATAGAAAGCCCCCGGGAGGAAACTCAACCATAATACCACAGCATTCCTGATGGCAAACGGTAATCTCCTACCAAGGTTAAAGAAAAAGGAGTAGAGAAATAAAATAAAAGGAGCACAAAATATAAAACTTTTTGTAAATTTATAATGTTTCAGTTAAAGATTTAAAAAAGACAATGTTGGAACTAGATAGACATAATGAGTAGAAGACTTTATGTAAAGAATCAGGTATAGAGAGCAGAAAGATAAATACAGAAGAAAAGGATTTTCTTAATTTATTTTATTAAAATATAAAACATTTAGTTGATTTATTTTGAATAAAAATGTGGACTATTTTTTAAACTAAATTAACACAATCCAACATGTCAGTGTCTTAAAAACTTAAATAAATGAATGCACTTATCAGGAGCCAGTTTGATTGGGCATCATGAATAATGTATCCTTACTTTACTTTATGCCCATACAGTGACTCTTTAAAGAGGAACTCCAGTGAAAATAATGTAATAAAAAAAAGTGCTTCATTTTTACAATAATTATGTATAAATGATTTAGTCAGTGTTTGCCCATTGTAAAATCTTTCCTCTCCCTGATTTACATTATGACATTTATCACATGATGACATTTTTACTGCTGGTGATGTCAGTAGAAGTAGCTGCTACTTGTTTTTTTGGCAGTTGGAAACAGCTGTAAACAGCTATTTCCCACAATGCAATGAGGTTCACAGACAGGAAACTGGTCCTCACAGTTTCCCGTGGGAGGGGTTTCACCACAATATCAGCCATACAGATACAGACCTGATCCATTTGTGAAAAGGAATAGATTTCTCATGTAAAAGGGGGTATCAGCTACTGATTGGAATGAAGTTCAATTATTGGTCACAGTTTCTCTTTAAATTTGCCCTAATGCCGGGCCATCAGCTAATATATATTCCCCCAAACTGCATCTAGCTTCACTGTAACATAGCCTGAGACACTCACACTAAGCCCTCTAAATAAAGCTGCATCCAGTTAAGCAATAGTTTGCTTTTGGCTTCCATAATTCTGGCCCTGGTAATATTGTCATCATGTAAATATTATTGCTTTGTTTGGCTTATCAGACTCTAAACACACACGCAAACATGGGCTATTATGCTGTATATGCCAAAGCTGCTTTGCAGTTTCAGATAGGCTGTTATGTCATGTTCTGACACACTTCCCTTTGTATTTGCACAGCCACACACTCACTGCTATCCCCAGTATGTCATATTGCCTCCTGTGACACAAAAGAGCTTGTCAAATAACTGAAAGATCAGAAAACAAAACAACAACAAAAAAAAAGTACGACCTGTATGGAAATGCCAGCTATTCATGTAACTAATTTGTGTTACCTTCAGGAAGTTTTGAATAAGGATACCATTTATTCGCTAACTGTGACCCTGGAGGGGAAACAAAAGATCCCCAAAGGTATACTACCCTTGGGAGAGGAAGCCTCTGTGTCCTCCAGAGGTTTTCTCTGTATTCCTCCATCAGGCTGTTCCAGCGGTGCATCCCCCAAAAGACCACTGACAAGGGATTGTCGACAGTTTGCGCAGTAGCACGGACCCGATCCAGTTGGACTTTTTCTATCGAATCCTGATTGGGTCCATGCTACTGTGCATGCGAGAGCCACTTGCACCTGCACAATTGGGCTCAGTTTTTTTCCTCCCAAGCCTGTTAGAGTCCATGCTACTGCACTTTGGGGGTCTCAGCTCTAGAACGCGCTGGTAGAGGAGGATGGGGCGGGGCCTCAGGAGGATCCAGAGGCTTCCCTCTCAAGAGGTGAGTATTGAAAGTTTTGGATTGCAAACCTCACAGTTTTGCTTTAAAAGACAAAGAGTACGTTTTTGGCTAACAAGGCTAATAGGGTGGCTGGATGGTGTACTGATTAAGGGCTCTGCCTCTGACACAGGAGACCTGGGTTTGAATCTCGGCTCTGCCTGTTCAGTAAGCTAGCACCTATTCAGTAGGAGACCTTGGGCAAGTCTCCCTACTGTCTATAGAGCGCGTCCTAGTGGCTGCAGCCCTGGCGCTTTGAGTCCGCCAGGAGAAAAGCGCGATATAAATGTTCTGTGTTTGTTTGTTTCTTCCGAATCTATTTAGACTCTATTCTTGTATGCTGACAACATGTGAGAACACACAGCTTATATAATTCAACATCAGAAAGAAGTATATAGATTGCTTTGCAAATATAAATAAATGTCATTCAGATACTATAATTACAACACAACATCTACTATTTATCCATTATTTATCCAAATAAGATGGACTTTAACTCGTAAAAGATGTTTAATGCATAAAACTGCATGAGCCCATTAGAAAGCCTGATTACTTTTCAATGTTCAGCTATTTCTGAACACGTAATGCTTGTAATGTATTTCTTGTAAGCTGTAATTCAGCTCACAGTCTGAATGCTATCAGGACAGTACAAGCAGGTTAGG
The DNA here is from genome assembly GCF_040937935.1 of Hyperolius riggenbachi. NCBI lineage: Eukaryota > Metazoa > Chordata > Amphibia > Anura > Hyperoliidae > Hyperolius > Hyperolius riggenbachi. Next base: position 185,638,661 of record NC_090646.1, read on the forward strand.
AAACCTTGTGCCATTACAATTGTTTATTGGTCAGTGCACTGCCCGCTCATCCCTGTTCCTAACAAACATAAACGCTCAGCCAAGCCATTTGTTCTGTTTGTGTAGCAGTCTACATGTGAGATCCGTGTGTGTGATCATTTATACCCTGTGTCCTCCTTACCACTGCTGTAAGGCATAAAAGCAAACCTGTACACAACAAAGCTTCATTTAAATCTGACACTCTCTGCATCTTGAAGTATTATTATTATTATTATTATTATTATTTATTTATAAAGCGCCAACATATTCCGTGGCGCTGTACAAAGTAAGAAACAAACATGGGGTACATAATACAGACAATGGTGTACACTAATATACAAGATACATAATTAGTGACAAAATACAAAAAATGATACAGCATACAGAATACAAAATACAGAAGTGGTAATGACAGTGATAAAAATAACGATGAATAAAATGTATAATGATTTCCAAGACACAAAAGGGGAGAGAGCCCTCCCCTTGCGAGCTTACAATCTAAAGGGAATGGGGGGAAACAAAAGGAGGGGTAGTATACGATAAAGTATATAAAGGCAGTGTGTTTTAGGATACCTAGTAGGAGTGCAATTTGGTCTTAGGACAAAGGGAAGTGGCTTAAGGTAGCGCATATGCTTGTCGGAACAAATGAGTTTTTAGAGAGAGTTTAAAAGTAACAAAGGTTTGCGAGTGACGGATGTGTTGTGGGAGGGGATTCCAGAGAAGGGGTGAAGCGCGTGCAAAATCTTGTAAGCGTGAATGTGAGGAGGTGATTCTAGAGGAGGATAACAGAACATCGTGTGCAGATCTGAGATTGCGATTGGTTTTGTATCTGGAAATTAGTGAGGGTATGTACCGGGGAGAGAGATTGTGGAGAGCTTTGTAGATTAGGGTTAGGAGTTTGAACTGGAACCTCTGGTTAATTGGCAGCCAGTGAAGAGCTTGACAGAGAGGGTCAGCAGAGGAAGATCGAGAAGAAAGATGAATGAGTCGAGCAGCTGAGTTCAGTACCGACTGGAGCGGGGCCAGTTTGTTAGATTGTAGTCCACAAAGTAGTACGTTGCAGTAGTCCAGACGAGAAATTATAAGAGCATGTATTAACATTTTGGTTGTGTCTTGAGTGAGAAAGGGACGGATGCGAGATATATTTTTGAGTTGGAGATGCCAGGAGCTGGTTATGGAGTTAAGATGAGGAATAAAAGAGAGAGAAGAGTTGAATATTACCCCCAAGCACTGTGCTTTGGGAACTGAAGTTATGGGAGTGTTATTAACATTTATAGTTACTTCAGGCAAAGAGGTGGCCAGAGACGGTGGAAAGTAGTAGACAGGCTTAGCATGTAGTGATAGTGATATCAGAACTTTGCCCAGCAGGCTGGGTAACTCTATGAATTGTCTCTATCTCCCAGAAAACCTAATCACCCTATTATTTGGATCAGTCAAGTAACAGTCAATCCACCTTGCATCATCAGTTCTTCTGTAGGTGATAAGTAATGGTTCCATCATTTGAGAGATGGTTGAACAAAAGTTGTCCCGATTCAATTCATTTTTTCTCCTGAGTTTTCTCCTAGGTGGTAATTTTCATCTTCTCTTTAAAATAACTTTTCAGCATTTTACAATTTAAAAAGTACCCAAAACATGGTGAAAAGGTATTATCAAAATTATTTTGACTATTTTATTACTTGCTTGTGGTTTTAAAGGCATTTTATTGACAAGCTTGAAAAAATAACTTAGGAGAAAACTCAGGAGAAAAGGTTAATTGCATATGGACCTGATCCAATTTTCTTACTCTCCTAAGTTTTCTCCTAAGAGATAATTTTCAACTTCTCTTTATAATAACTTTTGCTAATTCTTAGTATTTTCTTGCTTTTCAGGGTTTTCTTTATTTTCAAAAGCACTTCGTGAATAGCAGTTGCTCTGTCCAACTGCCAAAAAAGAGAGCAGTGAGCAGGGAAGCTAGCCAGCATGTTTGTATAAATTATTTTCAATGAGTGTCTTTATAACAATAACATTTCTATAGCGCTTTTCTCCCATAGGCTCTCTCAGATTCAGTAGTTGGTAGTAGAATGAAGTACTCACACAACAAAAATTATATTTCCGCAAATGCCAAACTGAACAGGTGGGTTTTCAGTCTGGATTTAACCACGTCCAGAGAGTGAGCTGCCCTGAACTGCTGAGGTAAGGAGTTCCATAACGTAGGAGCAGCATGACAGAAGGCTCTAGGTCCAATAAAGGTTTATAAACAATAAAGGCCATGTTGAGAATCCCCTACGAAGAGATGGACTAGTCCAAAACCAGGTTCAATCAGATACTATACTACCTAATGTAAGCAACAGCAACATAGGAGAAAGGTAATTTATGGCTCATTTTACTCTGGAAGAAACGTACTTCTTATTTGTATGTGTTTACATGTATTTAAAATTTTACCATTTTTCGCAATAGTGGTCCTTTAAGTGGTAAGGCGCAAATAACATTTCTCTACAGCAATATCTTAATATAAAAGCTTGCTCTGTTACAGATCCGTATATTCTAGAGGTCATCTGCTACCTCTGTTCTCTCCATTGACGTTACTTACTGTACACCACAGCTTTTTACTGTCTTAAAGGGAACCTAAACTGTACTTAATAACAGTTTTTGATTAAGTACTCTTTATATTAAAGTGGTATAAAACCCTGACATAATATTCAATAAAAACATGTGTTCTTACTAGGGCCGGCCTTAGGCTCAACAGTGCCCTGAGCGTACCCAGATTTTGGTGCCCCCCCCTTTAGTGTATCTTGCCCAGGCAAATCCCCCCTTTAGTATATATAGGCAGATCCCCTCACCGTTAGTGTATATAGGCTATTAGTACCCCCCCCCCCCCCCTCCCCAATATCATGTACCAAGAGGAACGGCTAGTATTAGTTATATATAGATAATGATAATAAGAGGTGTCTGCCCCCAGTATAAGAACTGAGAAATGTGTCCCCCAGTACAGTTAATGAGAGGTATCCTCCAGTCCAGTATAGGTAGTCAGAGGTGCCCCCCATGTGGGTAGCCAGAGGTTTCTTCCCAGTATAGGTAGTAAGAAGTGCCCTCTGCCCCTGAGTATAGATAGTGAGATATGCCCCTATACCCAGTAAAGTTAGTGAGAGATGTCTCCCTCCAGTATAGTCAAACCTTTTTTGGGGATAAGTAATAAAGGGTTTGTCCCCCAGTATCGGTAGTTAGGGATATGTCTCCCATTATCGGTAGTTAGGGATATCTCCCTTTAGTATATGCAGTGAGAGATCTCTCTCCTGTATAAGCAGTGAAAGGTATTCCCTCTCCACTCATTCCCAGTATAGTCAAATTTTTACATTTCCAGTACCTGGTTGAGAGATAGTGAAGAAAGGCAGTGGGGGACAATAGTGCAGATAGCAGAACACCCACGGTGCACAGTGTGAGTCACAAATCATTCAGTGACAGAGCATTGTCTGTTCCATTCCAGCTCCCGCTGCTACTCTATCTCCCGTAGTCAGCCCCGCTGTCACTAGTCCAGCTCCGAGCCTCCTGCAAAAACCATAGCAAGACAGGGAAAGCCAGACAGCAGCCCAGCACATACAGTACTTACTACTGTATCTCTGTCCTTAATGGGAAGCATCTTCTCTCTTCTTTGTTGCCTGGCCCGAACGATTGCTGCACCCATGCACCGCAGCTACAAACTTTGGATAGCAGATTAGCAGGTACTGACAGGGGCTGAGGGTGCCAAAGCAAAACTACATGCACGCTCCACAGGTCAGGGAAGGGGGAGAGGTACTTTCTCTGCCTGCACACTGCTGCTACTTCATACTGTAATAATAATGCGTGGTGGCGCCCCCCCAGTTAGAAGAGAGACTCGCCCAGGGCAGGAACCATACGTGCAGCATGCCTGTAGATAGTTAGATGTGCGTCTGCAGGGGGCGGAGCTACCACGTGACGCAAGAGGGACCCAGCCGGAGCCCGCATCAGCCAGGTAGATAAGGAAAGCATATGCGGCCAGGGCGGCAGCCGGCAGGGCAGGAGCGCCCCCTGGAAGCCGGCGCCCTGAGCGATCGCTCCGGTTGCTCAGGTCAAAGGCCGGCCCTGGTTCTTACTTTTTATATGCCATATGGTTATCAAATTTGCTTTTGTGCATAAGTATTATTAATCATTTAGAAATTATACGTTCCCAAAGTACACTTTTTTGCTCTGTGAGCTGACTTTGCATTTTATTTATAACTACTTTATTCATGTTCTAACAAGCAGAAATGCTTTCTGATTGTCTGACTTTGTTCAGCAGAGCCTGCAGTGTCAGAGAAGTGTTTATTTACATTCCTCACTTGATACAATTAAATACAAGATAACATTATCTGCACTTTGGATGGTCCAGCTTTGCTGGCAGGGAACTTCTAAGTCCTGTGTGTAACCCTTTGAATGCTGTTCTAGTAAAAAAAAATGTTGGTTGTATATAATATGCTGTAAATAATCGATTAGAGCAAAGAAGAAATGCTGGGTTTCATTCCGCTTTAAGTACAGTTTAGGTTCCCTTTAAGCTCTGTCCTTTATGAGTTTAAACCAAACCCTGATCTACCAATGTTTCTGTGAGATCATTATTATTACTATTATTAATGTAGGGGTAGGGTGTTGGATTATTATTATTTCTATTTACTGACAATTTCCCCAGCTTTTTACAGTGCACATCAAACAATGCACATCACTACTAACTGTCCCTCATTAACTATTCATAATAGAATTAATAGAGGTGTGCTGCTGTGTCACAGACCTTATGAATAATAGCCCAATTTGATTGGGTATAAATGATAAAGGAAATATGTTCCTCCCTCTGTAGCCTAAGGCAGTTGTCTCAGTCCCGGCAACAGCCACATTAATAAATATAGACTGGAACCTGAGTCTCCATGATAAACTGGTTTGTTAATGACAGAATTAGAGAGAGAAAAATGCAGCAGAAGAATAGAAGGTACAGTTTTAATGAGGTATGAAAAACTGTATGTTTGTCACTCCTTGACAAGAAAAATAAATTAACTAAAATGGACGTAGGTAATTATTTAATTATCTCATTCATTCTCCTCTATGGCTGTACGTGATAACCAAGATATTCATACCACTGGTACAATTTCCTCAGATAACGCATTTCCCACATTTATAATGTATCTCTATCTTTCACTGAGAAAGAAACAATCCTCACCAGAGCAATTGTGTATGTTGCAGAATTCAAACAATGTCTTACATTTCTTTTTTAGTGGAATAACTAATTTGGACTACAACAGTGAGGTTCTAAAGGCACTGATATGTGAATGTAACCAAGGGTTGCAGAAGGGAGACATTTGGCATCACTAGTATCCTTTTGTATTCAGAATTTCAAAGTCTATGTAAATGAAAAGATTATTACAATAATTCAAAAGAAGTATGGGTATGCATGCGGGAAGGGGCAAACCCATGATTCTCAGGGGGGGGATTCCTGAAAGGTCTCCCTCAGCCACACACAATACAGTATAATAATATGGTAGGAAATCATGCTGGGTACACATAATGCAATTTCCCATCCATCTGACAGGATCTAACAATTATTTCCTGAATGTCCGATCTGCTCCCGATCAACAACTGAATCGTTTAGGAGCAGTTTGCATACAGATAATAATGAGGACAGCCAACATTGGTAATGAAGGGGAAAGTAAATCATTCACCCAGCAGGGGCACAGGGCTGTGCTCATACCTGACTGTGCTCTTTTAAAGAGAACCTAAACTGAAATTAAAAAGTCAAAATAACCATACACTGGTCATACTTACCTCCTGTGTAGTCTACTTCTCAATCTCTTTCTCCTCTCCTGCATCCCATTTGTCCACTGTGATCAATGGAATTCTCCGTCCTCTATTTTAAAAATGGCCATTACCCCATAACAGCTTCCTGGTCAGCACACTGTTAAACTGTAATATCCCCCACTTGAGCCATAGGGAAACATGGACATTGCCTTGCACATTCAGCTGTAACTGACAGCTGCTGACATATAACTGACAGCAACTGGTACATTTCAGTTCTGACAAAATATTGTCAGAACTGGAAGGGATCACTGTAGGAAGAAATTTGTGAGCTTCTGAGTGGAACTGATGGTTAGGTTAGTATGTAATATTCATTTGCAGCTACGTCATGTGTTTATTTTAAATAATTTTACTCGCTTCAGGTTCCCTTTAAGGTCCCCAGAGCTGATCCATGCTCTGTACACATGCTGCTGCTTCATCCAAAGTCAACTGCAGCAGGGAAAAAAGGGGGTGGGGCGGTGGGCTGCAGGATACCTGTAGATATTCTGGTGTCTCAACGTGTGCCTGTCCCCAGACACTGCACTGGCCCTGGTCTGAGGGGGGATTCTGGGCAGCTGTAATCTCCCCCTGTGTTTGCCTATGCGGGTATGTCTGAATTTTACATCCTGCTATAGCCAAGCCTCTGCTTGAACAGGACACTGAGAATGTCTACCCGACTTCAGTTGCCCCTAGGTGCAAGGTACAGTATCCGACGCTGAGGAAATCAATGATATACATGAGAGCCAAACATAGACAAAGTCCAGGAACTAGGTAAAAGATCACACCCGAGGTCAAGTAACTGTCAGACAGGAAGTCATGCAAACTCTCAAACACGGTAAATCAAGTGGCTAACCAGGGGTCGGGCAAAGACACAGTCACAATGAGCAGAGATTAGTACAGGGAGTACAACAAGAGATTGATTCAAGACACCCTAACAGCTAGCACTCATCAACTAAATAACTAATGTGAAGGACAGGGAAGACTTTATTGGGGCATCAACTAATCCTGTGGGACTACTAGTTCCAGCCGCCAATGGCTGCTGAGTAGCTAGCTGGCCACACATGTGACCATGCGTTGCATGCGAGTAGCTAGAAGCCCTATGAAGGTGTATTAAACAGGTGCGCACAAGGAGGTAACTAGGTGGGAGCAGCTCCTATGACTGCAGGGTGGCTCAGAGGTGTGGCAGGACCCCAATTACTAACCTTCCCTTTCTCTGAAACCCAAGATAGGGCATTTTTGTGGCTATGGGTGTGAAGATCCTGATGGCCCACTTGTTTTATGACCCTTGTATGTTAGATCCCATGTAACGAAGGTCACCAAGGGGAGGCAATGGAAGAGTTGTGAACATTAAGGGGGCCTCATTAAACTTTTGCTGGGGGCCACATGATTTGTAGTTACGCCCCTGGGTGCACCCGTCTAAAGAGATGCACAGCCATGCACATATACTGTATATGCGTATACAGCCTCTGGTGAGGTGAGTTTATGACATATAGAAGACCAAAGACTGAAACAGAAATACTATTTTATTGACATTACAAAATGGATTGCCTGGTAATATTTGTATATTAACTATAAAGTAGCCTCTTTACTTTTTCCCAAGTATACACTTCATAAGTATAATTAAGTATATTAAGATATCTTTCGGTCCTCCACTGTCACCGTTTATCAATATACCCAAACATCTAAGCAATAAAAGTATGTTCTGACATGGTAACTGCAGCCAGACGTAGGCGAAATATCTTATTTCACAAATCTAAGTTCACTTCATTATGTTTCAAACTATAAAAAACTCTTTCACACATATAGAATTACACTTCAAGTAATTCAGTTTCCTTAATCCTTAAATAAAAAAAATCTATTCACAGAACATAGAAATATAATTATTCTTTGTGCATGTAAACTGGTGTGACTATTATTTCTTATCTCCAACAACAGGCACTTTTAATTCCAACAAAAGCTAGCAATTCTAATACACCAAGCGTAATCCTTCAAAGAATCATTCAAGAGCAAAACCAAAGTGAATTATTTAAAAACACACTGAATCTTCTTATTTTATTATTGAAGAAAAGCTATTTACACCAGTGAGAAACCCCTGGGTATGTTAGGATGGAGGAAACAGAAGCATCCCCATAGAGTCCACAGCTCAGTAACTGTGCATCATATTCAATAATATCTATTCGACTTCAAACTGTACATGTCCTTCAAGAGTAGAGTCAATGCATTTCTGATTTCACAGATGAATGAATTGGGCACAGACATTTATAGAAGAAATACTCTTACATGAATGCATCACCTCATGATAACTAGGACTGCATGGGAGACACATACTGTATGTCACTTCTGCAATATGTGGCTTCTTTCAAGGAAAAGAGAAGGCTGTTTACTAAAAGTAGAATCTGTACTTAGTGATTTTTGTTTCCTTTTGTCCCATTTTTCACCAGCGCTTAAATACATGTGAATTTGAAATAATACGATATGCCTGGAAGCACAATACAGATTCTTCAGTACAATCTTATCTGCAAACTGCGCTGTGTAGCAAAACACACCTTCCATCAGCGTTGCCTGTAAAGCCTTGCATACACGTAAAAGCTGCATGTTGCCCAACAAGGATCGCTACCCCATCCCTTGGGCAACATTGCAGTGCCTAGGCTACCGATTACTGGTCTGTTATTATTTGGGGGGTGGGGGTGGAGGGTTGACAGAGATGTGCGGGAGTGACATCACCCAGTGGGCGAGGTGAGTGGGGAGAACAATGCTCATTTATTCACATTCTATTTCTACACGCACGCACGCACGCACGCACGCACACACACACACGCACGCACACACACACAGAGACACACACACACACAGACACACACACAGACACACACACACACACACACACACAGAGACACACACACACAGACACACACAGACACACACACACACACACACACACACACGCGCGCACACACACACACAGAGACACACACACAGAGACACACACACACACACACACACACACACACACACACACACACACACACACACACACACACGCTCCTGTTATAGGAAAGATGGACATGGGTAAGATGCTTTTGTCCCTCCCTAAACATCTCCAGCATGTTTCTCTCACATTAAAATGTCTTCTAGAAACAGTAACAGTAGAGTATTGTACCGTATTAGCCATCAGTAACAGCAAGCAGCAAGACGTTTGGAATCAGGATGATACCAGTTACTGGCTAACCTGAAAAAATAAGTGTAAGCTTTTGGCTATTCCTCCTTCATAAGACTCCAATCAGTAGATAAAATATTGAACTATTGATAGCAATGTTTTTTACATTGGTATGGGGTTGATGGTATTTAATGTCATAATTTTTTTACAGCCTAGACAAACTGCATCCATTCTACTTGTAGCTAACTCTTAAATTTGGAATTTACGATGCATCTGTACCAGTCTGGGTCTTAAGCTAGGTAGACATGTGAAGACTGCAGAAGATGGATCGGGGAACTTCTGCAATCCAACGCACGCTCATTCCCTGATCCATCTTCGGCAATGAATACAAACAATGGCCTGCAACAGGTGCAATGTGATCGCGGTACTTCTGCTTGGAAGTCTATGGCAATCAGAACAATCATTCATGATCGGATCCGCCATCATGGTTGTTTAAAAATGAGTGATTGCCATGGGTGGCTGCACTGGGCAACATCATTTACACAGCTTTGTTAAAGGGACTCTGAGGAGTAAAAGAAAACAAAATCGGAACTTACCTGGGGCTTTTTCCAGCTCACCCTAGTAGAGATATCCTGAACGGTTCGCCGGAGAGGGGAGGGAGGAGGGTGGAGGGTGGAGGGTGGAGGGAGGAGGGACTTCCTCTAGGTATTAGATCTCTTGAAATATGGTTTATATCATTTTTCCAGCCAGTAGAAATTTTTCTAAATTTTTAAGTTCGCCTCCCCATTGAAGTCTATTGCAGTTCGCAAACTTTTTCGCGAACTGAACTTTCCGCGGAGGTTCGTGAACAGTGTTCGCGAACCAAAAATCGGAGGTTCGCGACATCAATACACCCTAGGTCAGGAGGTCCCCTGGCGTGTTCCTGGCTCCTATCCCGGTCCCTCCACAGAAATCACGACCGGCGACACCTAATCCGAGTTTCAGGCTGACACTTCCTGAACGATGACGCTCCTCGTCATCACGCCGGCCGCCACGCGTCATCACGGTGGCCAGCATGACAGTACTGCGCATGCGTGGTCTACATTTAGAAAACTGTGCATGCGCAGTACTGTCACGCCGGCCGCCGTGGGCTGAAGAAAGCCCCAGGTAAGTTCCGATTTTGTTTTTCTTTACTCCTCAGAGTCCCTAAAAATATCTTTTTTGGATGTTTTGTTTCAATAAAGACATCTTAATGGCATGTATTTATGTTTGCAAAAAATCTATGTATCCGCTTTTGATGTTGCATGTATCTAGCTGTGTGCTCTAACATCTTGTCAGAATACAGGATTTGAGTCTGATGAAGGCAGACTAGCCAAAACTTTACTCTTATTTTTGTAAGTTAGCCAATAAATGGTATCATCCTGATTCAAAACTTCAGAAACTGTGATTTTGAAACTGATTGGTGTGAGTTCTTCTTGGTGCATTCATATTTATTGTACATAATTACAGGAAACAGCAGAGGAGGAGACACAGGGCATCTAAAGGGCATGCCAATGTAAGTAGTAAATAGTGCCATGAGATATTGCTCACCAGTTCTTGAGCTGGGTCACTAACTCACTAAAATTTGATAGCAAACAAATATAGGAAGGTTGCAGGATTTATTAGATATATTAACAAAGCTCAACCAGTTCAAATCCAAGATCTCTTTTTATTAGTCTTGTAAAATAAATAAACTACTGATAAGTTTTATGAACTACTTTCACTACTTCCTTGAAGTAGAATTCAATTGTTGGCAATAGGAGAGAAAAAAATAAGGGAAAACATATTTTTTAAAGTGTATTTTGTTATTTTAAATAAAGTAATTGCCAACTTAACATGGAGTTTCCTCTTCTGAAAAACTGTTTAGTGATTACCTCCCCTTCGTTCTCATGTCAATGAGATCTGATACCAATCCTAATGTGGTCTTCCTAGAAAAGAGACTGTCCAGTGATGAGTCCAGTCTCCTGCATGACACAGCCGTCTGTCCAGTAAAGAGTCCAGTCTCCTGCATGACACAGCCGCCTGTCCAGTGATGAGCCCAGTCTCCTGCATGACACAGCCGCCTGTCCAGTGAGGAGTCCAGTCTCCTGCATGACACAGCCGCCTGTCCAGTAAAGAGTCCAGTCTCCTGCATGACAGAGCCGCCTGTCCAGTGATGAGCCCAGTCTCCTGCATGACACAGCCGCCTGTCCAGTAAAGAGTCCAGTCTCCTGCATGACAGAGCCGCCTGTCCAGTGATGAGTCCAGTCTCCTGCATGACACAGCCGCCTGTCCAGTGATGAGTCCAGTCTCCTGCATGACACAGCCACCTGTCCAGTGATGAGTCCAGTCTCCTGCATGACACAGCCTTCTGTCCAGTGATGAGTCCAGTCTCCTGAATGACACAGCCGCCTATCCAGTGATGAGTCCAGTCTCCTGCATGACACAGCCGCCTGTCCAGTGATGAGTCCAGTCTCCTGCATGACACAGCCACCTGTCCAGTGATGAGCCCAGTCTCCTGCATGACACAGCCGCCTGTCCAGTGAGGAGTCCAGTCTCCTGCATGACACAGCCGCCTGTCCAGTAAAGAGTCCAGTCTCCTGCATGACAGAGCCGCCTGTCCAGTGATGAGCCCAGTCTCCTGCATGACACAGCCGCCTGTCCAGTAAAGAGTCCAGTCTCCTGCATGACAGAGCCGCCTGTCCAGTGATGAGTCCAGTCTCCTGCATGACACAGCCGCCTGTCCAGTGATGAGTCCAGTCTCCTGCATAACACAGCCACCTGTCCAGTGATGAGTCCAGTCTCCTGCATGACACAGCCGCCAGTCCAGTGATGAGTCAAGTCTCCTGCATGACACAGCCGCCTGTCCAGTGATGAGTCCAGTCTCCTGAATGACACAGCCGCCTATCCAGTGATGAGTCCAGTCTCCTGCATGACACAGCCGCCTGTCCAGTGATGAGTCCAGTCTCCTGCATGACACAGCCGCCTGTCCAGTGATGAATCCAGTCTCCTGCATGACACAGCCGCCTGTCCAGTGATGAGTCCAGTCTCCTGCATGACACTGTCCAGTGATGAGTCCAGTCTCCTGCATGACACAGCTGCCTATGTGTGACATCATGGTCTTCCAAGAAAAAAAGCCTGTCCAGTGATGAGTCCAGTCTCCTGCATGACACAGCTGCCTATGTGTGACATCATGGTCTTCCAAGAAAAAGAGGCTGTCCAGTGATGATTCCAGTCTCCTGCATGACACAGCTGCCCATGCGTGACATCATGGTCTTCCAACAAAAAGAGCCTGTCCAGTGGTGAGTCCAGTCAGTCTCCTGCATGACACAGCTGCCTAGGTGTGTCATCATACTCAGTGGCGTAGCTAAGGAGCTATGGGCCCCGGTGCAAGTTTTACATTGGGCCCCCAAGCACTCTATACATAATAATTGATATGGTGCACCAAAACCTGCCAAGGACAACCACAGTGTCAGAGATGCAAGGAGGGGATGGAGAACAGTGTGTTAATGATTACTACTAATCAAAGCATCTATAGAAGTTATTATTACCACATTATTATTAGCACAGGACCAACAGAGAGCTAATACTGTGATAGAGGGTGGACCCTTCGGGGCCCCTCTGGCCTAAGGGCTCCGATGCGGTCGCTACCTCTACACCCCCTATTGCTACACCACTGATCAACATAGTATTTGGTTTGAGCACCACAAACATGCTAAGAAGGTGCCTTCACAAACAAGCTCGTGTCCCTCAGTCTCATGCATCACTTAAGGTGGCCAATAACAATACAATTTGCCGAACAAACATTTATGAACGATTATTCATTTAAACGATCGGAAATGATTGTTTGGGAACACTAATGAACAAAAATCTCTCAATTAAATCGATCCAAAATCAAATCGATTTCATTCATCTGATCAGATTGGTTAAGAGATTTTTGTCTATTAGGGATCCCAAATGATTGTCTTGGCAGGCATGTGCAGAGGGGGCCTCTGGGTGCCCAAGCACCCACCCCCTTTTTAAATATCCATGAAAAGGCTCCTTTAGCTGCGAAAAGGAAGCCTTGCCCCTGGCCATGATAAGCTCCGCCCACTCCACACAGGAAGCTCTGCCTACCACCCGCGGGAAGCTCCTTCCCATCTGTGACACTTTGGAGTAAAGAGATCCCATACAGGAATAGTGTAACCATCCCCGCAGTTGTGTGGGAGCAGGTAAGATAGAGTCTCCCTGACAGCAGTGTCCTCTCCTTCCCCCAGCATTCACAGTGACCTCTCCTTCAACCTTGCACCCACAGTGACCTCTACCTCCATCCAGGAGCCATACTGACCTCCTTTCCCAGCATTAGCACTGCAGTGATCCTGCCTCCACCAGAACCCACATGGCACCCAGCATCTGCATTCAGCACCCACATGACAATAAATACCCCCCTAGCTAGGAACGAGGAGGTGGGACCGCGCAACCACCGGTGACAGGTCCGACTGACTCCACACCATTGAATGCAGCCAGCAATCCTGTAATTGAATGTATGTGTCAAGTGGAGGGGCCCAGGATGATGGTTTGGAGGAGAGCTGGGGGTGGGGGGGTGAAGGTCACGTGTCACTGCAGAACAAGGGAGTCAAGGGGAAAGTCCTCACCACTTGTTGGTACTACTATGCATTGGGAAGGGGGGGGAGGCCCCTTTTTTAAATTTGAGCATCCCCCACTTAAGGATCCTCTATACAGCCCTGCATTTCGGGGCGTTCATATGAAGAATGGTTTGTAAATGGTCGTTCAGAAAATTGTATTATTAGCGGACACCTTTATAGCTGCTACCACTGCAAGAAGAATGTCAGAAAAGAGTAGGGGAATTTCCCAAACTATGATTAACTCAACAATTAAAGTGTTAAAATCGTATTTCTAACACAGAATTTTATTGAAAAACTATTTTTCGATTTAAAATCTAACAAGCACAATGCATGAAGGTTATAAAAGAGAAAGGATCAGTAACTTTGCATCAAAGTACATACATTCCTAGGTTCAAAAGAATTTTAAATAGAATAATACAAAAAATAAACTTGGTTGCACCTTTGGTCACACCCTAAGCACTCCCTTTCACAAGACAAAATACTTAAAATAAGTGTGTAAGTTACACTCAACTGTGTCACAGCAGATACGGGTATCTATATATTTAGTAAATACAGTTGATTTTCATTATCGTAAACTCTGATATAGTAAACTCAGTTCCCAGGTCCCGACCATGTACATGTATGATTATACAATGTATGACAAATTCTGATATAGTAAACTTCTGATAGCGTAAACTTCTTGGCAAATGCAAAAACATTGGAGTAACTACAATATTCTTAGTAGTGTTCCACTTTACTGTTCACAAATCACAAATCGCAAATTGGAACACTTGTGGTTCCTGGACTCATGTCCAAATTTGTTACATTGTAGGTTTCTGAACATGAAACTTACGTCCAGCACTAAAATCCACCGCCGCACGCTCCCCTGCACATGCACACGCCCCCACACCCCCGTCGATCATGCACGATCATGCACGTGCAAACTTGTGCACTAATCCCATTGTGAATGACTGCTAATAGTTACAACGAAAAAAAAAAATTATTAACCCCTTGTGTCACCTATACTTGGCCTTAAGATTTGTAGACACCCATATTGGCTGCCACCCATATCGATCAGATGTGATCACTATGGTGACAGCTCGGGGAACTTCGCTGTATAGATGCATTGAAATATTTTTGCCTAGCAATGCATCTATACAGCGTTGGGGTTCCCAAACTGTGTGTCCTAGCAATCGCATGCAATCGTTACAGATGCACAGGCTAGCGATAATGGTACGCTACGTGCCCGACTAGTGATGGAATATGGCATGTACGGTATATTTTTAACCGGGATGAGCCAAATAATGTATTTTGAGTTGTTTTAAAACTGTGGCACTTGTCATGTAAAAGTTAGGAAGGGGGAAACATGAAAAAATTTGTAATTTTGGCAATTGATACTTGATTGTCTTTTTACTAGTCAGGCACATTATTTCCCCACATGAGAGACTCTAGCAAGAGTTGATATGCTTAGATCCTACACAGTGTGCCCCCATGCAAACAATCCTGAAGAGCTAAGTCAGATGGGTTCTGTTGTACAGCAACTGGAGAGCTACTCCACATTTATTTGCTGCAAATGCAATCAAGTGCGGGCAACTGCCCAAGTGGTTGCGGTCAGTGACTATTAAATGGTATTGAACTGTGTGGATACCAGGTAGTTTAAGATCACTGCATGTCATGCCTGCCCATTTAGATTGAGCTAAACTGGTGCAAGGCTGTGAACTTGTAAACCTTGGCTGCCCTCCCCAATCTTGCCACCACATGACACAGCCTTTTCAACCCTAGTGTCCGTATTACCAAACCTGGCCAGCTGCACATATTGTCATGTGGCACATAATAAATCAGATATCCACAAACATGCTCAAATCAAGTATCACATTGTAAAGTAGCAAAGCACTATTATGCTATTACGGTAAATGGAAAAGACGAAAAAAATCAGAGAGCATGAGAGAATTAATATATAATTATGAAACTCAATACAGAAACAAATTTATGTGAGAGAAGCATCACCTCATCAGGCATGAAGTAAGATAATTCATTATAATGACTATTAAAGTGTAAAAAAAATGGCAATATATACTGTACTACAACCTCATAATATTACGAAGAGACGTGCTGACAGTCTGGCCTAAGCAAATATGTGTCTATTACTACAGGCAAAAAAAGAGCAAACGCACATAGTAATGAAAAAAAAGCATTGTTTCTCTGAAAATACTAATAATATACTGTACAGATGTTAAAAAAACTGAACTGTAGAAAAATAAATACCAGGATAAGGAGAAACAGGAGAATGGACCAGCAAATTTGAGACAACCTGATTTAACGGGGCTGTCATCCAATACAGCGCATAAACGGGGTGTGTAAAAAGGGTAGATGACCAATCAAAGGGAGAGATTCAGCAGTGCAGGAGCCACACAGAACACGATTCATATAATCAGGGAACCATAAATCCACTTGAAGATAATGGACATCTCTAGACATGCAATAATAAAAACAAGCAGTGAAACATACTACTACTCAAACCTATGGTTAATTAAAAAGGCAATGATTAAAGTACTCTGTATCTGACAGTGGGGTTCTGAAACCTGTGTGAGGAGTCCTCCATACAGCATTAGTAAGAAAAACAAGCAGCAGCAAAATACCTATTCAACTCTATTCTAGACACGGATATCCTGAGATGATTACTAAGGCTGCATTTCCACTTGTGCGGTGCGAATCGCCGCGGTAAAAATTCGCATGCGGATGCGAATTTCGCATGCGGGTCTATACAAATGTTCATGCGAATTCGCATGGATGACGATGTATGCGAATTTAACCATGGCAGTGCTGGTGTGCTTTTCCATTGTTTCTATGCAAATTCGCATGCCCAAACCTCATGCGAATTTCCTATTAAATACATTGTATGCGATTCGCATAGCGGTATGCGGTATGCGAATTCTGATGGCTCTGCCATGCGAATTTTTTCTGCACAGAAAAACGCAAAGGAATCCTGACAAGTGGAAACAGTCCCATTTACTTGTATTGCTATGCGAATTTTCATGCGAAAAACGCATGCAAATTCGTTATAGTGGAAATGAGCCCTTACTGTGCTTTTAGCGGAGACTGAGTGAGAAGACTTGCAGAAAAAGTTGTGTTCAACAGACTGGAATAAATTTAGAAAGAATGTTTTAGTTTAGTACGAGTGCATTTCACACATACTCATCACACTGTGTCAGTACATAACTTCACTCCCAAATAAAATAAGTCTAAAATTAGTAAACTTTTTCTACCACATATCAAGCTTTCAAAACTCACTCAATGTAAGATCAGACAGATCCCCAAGTGTTGTGCACCTCTACTCCCTCAGCAACTGCATGGGTTAAATAGCTCACATTTTCAAGAGAAAATAATGCCCAATACCTTTTTGCAAACTTTAAAATATTGATCATGTAGCCTGTATGCCCGCTTCCAAAACGCCTTTGTGCTTATATACCTTATGTGTTTATAATTATAAGTCCAACTGACTTCTATCTACTTCAAACACATGCACTGTACTGCCTCAAGCACAAGGGATGTTCTTTTGAACATGCTGAAGTGCACATTTTGAACAAAGAAATCAACCGGCAAGTGAAAAGGGCCATCAATGTCACAGTGGATCACTATCTACATACCTTATTTTTATTCCTTTATGTCTTTCATTGTAAGTTGAAGAAGTTATAGATCGGTACTAGATGTAGCTGGCAGCCTAGGCGGGGTTCGGTGGTCTACTCACTGTGCCTCCAGAACAACAGCAACAGTTATAACATCGATAGAAAGAGAGATCCGGGCACCAGCAATGTTGCAATTCCACCTGTTTATTTCATCCCCACCCGACCAAACATAAAGCAGAGACTAGCCCTGCTGTATGTTTGGTCGGGTGGGGATGAAATAAACAGGTGGAATTGCAACAATGCTGGTGCCCGGATCTCTCTTTCTATCGATGTTATAACTGTCTTTCATTGTGTCAGTGCTGCACAAATGCTTTTGCAATTTAATATTATAAAACAAATCACCCTTTAATTTAAATTTGCAGCGATGGATTTCCAAAACTGACTGAAAGGATAAGTTGCATTACATTTCTGGCCCGGAATCTTTACCCTTTTGTCCTAGATTGCAGTACAGACAGCTCAAGTACTGTCCTCTTTCTGCTTCAGTAATTACCTACACAGAACAGAAACAATCGTTGTTTATTTTCCACACTTCCATAAACCAAGTTGCCAGCAAGAAGTTCTGGATAGGGATGGGTGAGATTCAATTTCATGTTTCACAAAACTGAACTGGCATGTTAGTGGGTGCAGGCTGCGGCAGAGAGGGTAAACTCACCTATGTCGCCACCTCTCTCCCCTGCGCTGCGCATTGCTCTCCATCCTCCTAACCTTCAGCTGCAAAATGCACAACTGAATTTCACTCGTCCCTACTTCTGGACCAAAAAGTGTTGCTACAGTCTGCTATGATCAGTGCGGAGCAGCTGGGCATTTGAATTCACATATAGAAGGTAACCAAGTTGAAATAGAATATGGCATTAATACTAACAGTATGCACAACTGAACTGCTTATTTCTCAAAAAGGTGGTATTTCACTCTAAGTGCAAAGTTCACTAATATTAGACAACTATGACAAAAATTATCAAATTTAAGATACGTACAGTATGTACACATACATGTACTGTGCATACACTCAACACAGGCTGACAGCTATCACTGTGCAAGCACCAAGCCATCTGTAATTGGTGCATGCACTGTAATGTCTGTCAGTCTGCATTTGGCACATGTGTGCTGTGCCCTGCAGCATACACAATCAAAAAGATGAGGAGGAAATTGCTGTGGGTACATTCTTGATGAAGTCACTGCTAGCTTAGCACGAACATGTGGCAAGGAACTGCCTACTTACATGCACACAATTCTGCCAATTAAAGTGTAAAACTGCTGTTCAGAAAGTGCTTTTGGAAAGAAAAAAGAAAGCTTGAGAATCCCTCATAAGGAGATGGACCAGTCAAAACATGTCAAAAAGAGGTTCAGACCCATCAGACTAATAATGCCTACTGTAACTGACAGCTACACTAAATTTGTATAAGTATGTCTATCTTAAAGGGACCCTGACGCAAGCTAAAATTGCAATTTGGACTTACCTGGGGCTTCCTCCAGCCCCCAGTAGCCCGCAAGCTCCCCCGGCATCCTCCTGGCTCCTCTCCTGGTCCTACTGGAGGCTTTATTAATTGGCGGCGACTTCGGCCTGAAGTTCCCCATGTACATTCCCGCCGTGCACGCTACGCCTCATCACGCTGGCTAGCGTTAGAGTCCTGCACATGTATAGTTCTCTAAGACTGAAGCGCGCATGCCCAGGACTCTAACCCCAGCCAGCGTGATGACGCTTAGTGTGCGCGGCGAGGACCCACATGGGCAACTACAGGTCAAAGTCGCTGACTAATGGGAAAGGAGCCAGGAGGATGCCAGGGGACCTCGTGGGCTGCGCGGGGCTGGAGGAAGCCCTGGGTAAGTCCAAATTGCGTTTTTAGCCTTGCAATTTAACCAGGGTCCTTTTAACTCCCACTAAGAGAACATGCCAGCCATGAGAGAAAGACCTGTGGTGCCATTCTTGACCTACTTCTGAAATATCAGTTTCCTGACTGTCACATTGATTCTTCAGCTTCATTCTTGGTGAGTCACTGACTGAAAAGCTTCTGTCCTTACCAAATTACTGTTTACAGTCTAATTAAATAAATAAGGCAGCTCTGAAAAGGATGACTGTGCACAAGGAGACCTACAGTTCAGTGTAAATATCTAGTCATCTGCAGGGAATTTTGAATACGTCTCCTTTGCTTTGATATCACTTTGATAGTCTTCCTAACACACACCATACAATCTTGGTTGTACAGATTTACCAAATCTATGTAGTAAAAGGGCTAACAGATTGAAAATACCTTGAATGATTGATTGGATAAGCTCTTATACTACATGAAAGTGGTAAGATTGAACAACCAAGATTGTATGGCGTGTGTTGAGCCTTAGGTGTCCAATGACATGAAGTTTGGTAGAACTTAAATATAACAGAATGGCTGTGTTTCTTTTAAAACTGCAGCTGCCATAATAGTTCAAGCATAAAGAATAACTACATACTTTGCAAATGCTTTGATTTCTAATGAAACCTCTTCATGCCAACATCAATTTACAAGCTATGACATCACATAAGTGCTCTGGTCAGTAGAATAGACTTTTGTTTGTTTGCAGCCAAGAGATGTATTCGTTATTTTAAAGGGACTCCGAGCACTGCAGAAACTATGAAAAGATGCATATCATTTTAAAGCTCTCTTTCTTCTCTTTCCAATGATATATAAACCGCCACCCTACGCCTTTTAGTTTTCGCTATTTTCGCGATTGAAATCGCGGCTGCGGCAATTTCAATCGCGAAAATAGCAAAAACTAAAAGGCGTAGGGTGGCGGTTTAAACTCTTCAGCTGCATGGGCGTGATAGTAATGTCCACATCCATGGTGGCTGTAGCCGCACGGATGGGATAGTCGTAAATTCTGTAAAGTCAGGATGGATTGGTGAAAGGGTACATGTGTCCCCTGAGCCAATCTGTGCCTGTTAAGTGAGAGTGATTGCTGTTAGCTAGTACAGTAATCATTCTCAAACAAAAATTATACTGGAAATACATGAGGGAGGCAGAGGGCAGGCAGAGCGTCACAGATTTTACATCACGTAGTGGGTGAGGTAAGCAGATAGAACAAAGCTATCGGCTGTCGCTTGGACAAATTGAACCATCTGGCGGATTGCTGGCAGGTCTGCTGTACACATATCGTTTTTTTGTAGAGGCTGTCATTATCGGACTATGTCACACCAACACAAATCATAAAATAATACACATATAGGGTGATGTATCAATACCAACGCAAAGAAGTCTGAAACAAAAAGGAACAGCTGCAAACAGCAACCAATCAGGTTTTCTGGTGGTATTTGGAAATTGCATGTTTTCCTCTTGTCTTCTTTATAATAGCACTGAAAAATTTGACCCATAGAGCGTTTTATTATTTAAAACAAATAGTTATGAAATGCCATACTACAACACGAAAACAGATTCATAATTGCAATTAAACACTTTTTTTTGTATTTTTAGGCTTCTGTAACTTATATATCCCTGAGAAGTAGCTAGGAGGAGATTGTGAATCATTTTTCTCTTGAGAAAGCATTACAAATCCACTGAAAACACAGAAGATAATAATAGGGATAGCATTAGTGTTATGTGAAATAACCCTGACCATGCTTTGATATGACAATGAATGTATGTAGCAGGGTGTGTGTGCCTTGAGCATGGGAGTTGAACAGGGCGAGACTGCTAAGTTAATTCAATATACACAAAAGGCGGGTTAACCCCTACAGCACCAAATAACCTTATAACAACACATAATTCCACTGGAAATAGGTTTTCAGCTACCTTGCATGCACTAATTTGTCCCCTACTAACAACAAACTTGGCAGGCATTCTGCAAGGCCATGACTGCAGTACCTGCTATACATGCTGTGCGTACCTCAACAACTTTAATCAAGACTAACAACTTATTCCTTTAACTATTAACATATCTAGCCTGTAGAAGGGACTTATAAAGCACTAAAAGGTGTCTGAGGAAGACCCTGCAAAGCAGGAGATTAATAACAAGTTGATGTTCTTCATATACAGTATCAGTTCAAATGTGATTAATGTTTTATTGTTTTAGTTTTGGATTGAAGAGGAGTCAGAACCTCTTTTGTATTTTTATTGTTGCTCTATTTCTTGACCTGGAAGAATTTTCATCACTTCCTGTCCAGACAGGAAGTGGGGAAATCTCCCCAAGAGTGACATCAACAAACAAAACTTTTTCTGTACAGGGAGGAAGAGTTCTGCTTTTTATTTGTTTAGATTTTCCTTAGCTCAAATTATCACTCCTGATCATCTTGCCTGAAAATGTGTTCATGTGGCCTTTCCTTCAGTGTAGACTAGAGCAGGATTATCCACAAGTCAATCTAGGCAGGTGCCTGGGGCCTAGTGGGTTTCAGGGGGCCCAACTCCCGCTTTCTCTGCCCTGTCTCCCACCTCAGATTGCCAAAAGGGCCATCATGATGAGCCAAATTACTACCTTGCCCATGGCCACATTTCATCTTAATCCATCATTGCTTCAGTGATTCGGTGAGAGACATTGCTCAGATCTCTATTGTTCCTGCAGGAACTTCCTTTGAAGTTCCCACATAAGAAAGCATCATGCTCATCCCCTCTTCATACAAATGTACACACTGCTCAGCTTGGAACCAAGCACCTTGCTCCCAATCTGCTGTACAAAATAGTTGAGGTGAGTCTCTCAGATGATGATCCTGGATTATTATGTATTGCTTTGCTCATTTTATGTCCTCGGAACTTCCAAGTTTCATATGAAACCCACAAATCTACATGGATAAGAAATGAAGGACAATCTTTTCAATAGGGACACAGAAAGCAGTATCTGGACTAAAAATCCTTGCTATATTATCCAAAACAAAAGTAAAAAAAAGTTCCCGGATCTGTGCTTTTAGTACCACTAGGTTGTGCAGACAGAGAAGAGATTCATGAGTTTGCACCACCCTGCATTAGGCTGGTTGTGTATAATTCTACAACTTCACAGGCTTGAGGGTTTTTTTTGTATATTTATAAAATGTATCCCTGTTTGCAATAAACAAATTCTTTTGCATTGCACATAAATCATTTTTATTTTAAACTCTTTCACCAAAGACCTGCCTATCAGAGGTTTGGTTAGCCACATACAATGCAGGAGTGTTAATCAATTCAGCTGCAAATGGTTATAACCGAAGACCGTCATTTAGGGCCTAATTCATGAAACTGTAGTAAAATGTTTGTGCACACACAGCGTGCGTAAACTTTAACCAGTGTTTACAGAAACAACATAACGGGGCTTTGCATGGGTAGAGCTACTCGCCTTATGTACACAACAAACTGCATATTGCTTGTATGATATGCTTTACACTATTTGTGTAATGCGCATTATACTAGTAATGCTGTGCGGGCATGTACATTTTTTGTGGGGGTTGTAAATCAGGCCCTTAATCGGTATAGCTTAACTTATTTAACCCACAGCAGGGCCTGACTTCTGTAAAGCTTATGTATCAGCAACTGTGGATACAGTGAAGAATTATACAGTAGGTGAGGTGTCTGAGTGACTTCTGGACCCTATACATGGTTTTAACTTTAAGGATATCCGAGGCGATTAATAAAATCTAGCTTTACTTACCTGGGGCTTCCTCCAGCTCCTAGAGGTCACGTCGGTCCCTCGCAGCAGCTCTGGCCTTCTCCTGGGCCCTGCTGGCAACATCTGAAGTATCGCTGGTGCAAGGGTTGGTATCTTCTGCGTATGCACGGGTGCAGTACACTTCCAGTGACGTGGGCGCGCTCTCGTGATGCCGACCTGTTAGGGGTCGGTGATAATTCAGAGGCTGCCAGCACGTCACCTCTAGGGGCTGGAAGAAGCCCCAGGTAAGTAAAGCTATATCGCCTTGGATATCCTTTAAAGAATAGAAACACTCACACAAAGTGTTGAGTTGAACTGGGCTGGTGTGAAGGAAATACACCTGCTGGCCAAGCAATAGAAACCATGTGTTATCAATCCCAATAGAAACCTGTAGCGAGTCTTCACTGTGAGCAGCAGCAACACATGATTAGAGATGTCGCGAACGGTTCCCGAACCGTTCATCCGCGAACATCTCTGTCTCTATGTGCCCTGTACTGCTTCCGGGTCGCTATGACCCAGAGTAGTACGCCTGCGCTGGCCCGGCAATGCGCGTCCTAGATCGCGCTCCTGTTGCCGAGCACTTTCTGCGCATGTGCGTGACGTCATAGCGACCCGGAAGTAGTACAGGGCACATAGAGATTCACCCGGCGAACGGTTCGGGCCATCTCTACACATGATTACTATTGGTTTGCCAGCAAGCGTATTTCCTCAGCTTTACAACAGCCCAGTCCAACACTGCAAACACACTAACAGTGACACTTCACTACACACACACACAAAGTCACACTTTACTATAATGACAGTCACACTTTATTAAACTCAAACACGCGCTGACAGTCACGGTATTAGCTGCAAATAGCTGTGACAGTGAATGTTTGCATAGCAGAATGTAATGACACAATCACACCAAGCTAATTCAGCTTCACAGAAGCTAACATAGTAACTGGTTGGAAAGCTTGACTCAGCACATTATGAATGCTGTGCATCTGGAAATGAGATTTTAGGAGCTGCTTCAGACACTGGCCTTTCTACAGTTTAGGTCTCAAGTAGAGTTGGTTGAATATCACTCTGTTTGATTTGTGGGCAATTGATTGAGGCCCAAATTCTTTAGGTCAATCGAAATAGAAACACCATTAAAGCGGACCCAAACCAAACATTTTTTTAATTAAAAATATTTAGTTGCACCACTCTGACACATACAAAGATAAATAAACACTCCTTCAAACCTATGTGCATTTCAGTGCATGCTTTTCACCCTTCTCTTTTCATAGCTAAGGTTATACTGGGGGCAGCCATTAGCAATTCCTTCATTGCCGGACACCATCTACTCCACCACTTTGCCGGAAAAATCCCGGCAATTTGAAAGGAAGGGAGGGGTTCCTCCAATAAATGTAAAATATTTTATATTTGTCATCATGCAGCTGAAAAAAGGCTGCTATTTATTATTATAATTTAGAAAATAGATTTTATTTCTGAAATCTGGTATTTTTAATTTGGGTCCACTTTAAAGTAAATGAGGGGGAAATTTGGGTTAGGTTTCTGGCCTGTGTAGGCCGGCCCGGTACAGCCTCCAAATACGTTTAAAAAGTATGTAAAGGCTATGCACAACACTGGAGGACGCAAGAAAAAAAGAAGGGGTCTTTTTATGCTGCTGGCAAGGCCATTTTGGGGGGCTGTCAAGGGAAAATATGAGGGGAGTCGTTCAGACAAACAAAAAATTGCTGGTTTAACAGCTACATTACAAGTGATATACAACTCTCAGCATAGAGGAAGAGGCCCCTGAGAAGCCAGTTTCACACCTTCTTTGCAAGTGATATACAGTAGGCCTCCAAGTGGGGTCCTCCGGAACAGGGACGGATCTAGGGGAGGGTGGGGGTGGCAGGCGGGTCTCTTGCCCCAGGCGCAGTTTGTTGAATTCTTGAAAAGGCGGCAAAATGAATGTCAGTTTAGGTGCCAAAACCTGACCTTTAGATGGCAAAACCTGACCTTGCCCCAGGGGCAACTTGGTCTAGATCCGTCCCTGCTCCGGAACAAAAATTTGCATGTGGTAGAGAGGAGATGCAGAAGGCTCTTTACAAAAATGTAGCAATGCCTATACATCTTTTTTCTTTCCAAAAATTATGCTGGCTTCAGAGGAGGGAAGAAAAGGATTTGGAGGGCTCTTTTAACCCAGAAGGAGGTAGTGTAGGAGTGACATGGAACACGACGTGAGACGTGACGTGGGAAGCATCGGATGGGTATGTTAAACTTCCTCTCCCATGATCACAGCTACATTTTCATTCTGAGTAGCTACGAGTAGCTACATTCTGTAAAACCAACACTAATCCTGTCACCACTCCAGCACTAATAGTAAAAGGCACTCATGAATTTGTGTAGTCACCACAGTGCCAACACCCCTCCAAGCACAGGGCTCACCGGATTTTATGTCAGATTGCAGATCCCATATCGAAGGCTTCAATGCAAGCTGAAGGAAGGAAGGAAGCAGACTTGCATAGCATAAAACCCAATGTTTAATAAAAAATTAAAAAGAATGTCACTCTGGTTGAGCGCATATAACAGTAACATGATAGGCAGACTGCCTGCGGCCAGGTTCCCTGCTGTATTCTGCCCAGATACCTCTACAGCCAATTCCACATCTCGCCAGCTGTTTTCATACACCCTGCCATCTGTGGCCACTCCCACTTCACATGTCAGACCCAATGCCAATAGCTCCGCCTTATGCATTTCCTTCACGGTACAAACTCATTAGGGGCTCCAAGAAATCTAGAAATCAGCTATGGAAAAAGTAACGGAAACATACAGTGGTGAGCATGACTATGCTTCCCAGGTGACACAGTGTCTGCATCTGGAGTGGGGGCGGGAGAACAGGTTACCATGCTTCAGCCTGCGGACTGTAATAATGGTGCCTATTAAAAAGGGTGTCCCATTCACATCAATGCAAATCTTTTCTCTATTGGTGCCAACTGTATAAAAGGGTGCAGAGTAAATGTAAAACAACTATACCACTTGTAATCTTTAATGTTCACTTACATACCAGCTTTATCGGTTACAATCAGCGCTGTGTAATATGTTGGCGCTTTATACATACAATAAATAAATAACTCCTTATTTAACAAATAATCGTTTTCTGTATAATTGTTTCTAAAGAAAATAAAAACATTTACATTTAAACTTTTTCCACCACAGAGAGCAGTTTTTAAAACAATGATGATTCTTTTTCAACAAACTTACTTTAAAAACTTATATATTAAAAAAAAAGTTTATTTTCACATTTTGAAGGTTTTTTTTTTTATTCTCTGTTACATAAAACCATAAACAATCATATACTAATTTACGGTGTGATGTGAAAGTTTGGTTGGTTGTTCTGATAAAAAAAAGAAGTTTATTGGATTTACAGAAAGCGCGCATTCATTGTTTAAATAAAATTAGGCAGGTGCATAAATTTGGGCACTGTTGTCATTTTATTGAGCCCACTGAATGCACAGCCAACAATTTGTCAGGCTGTGCAATATTTACCTTTCCCTGTTCCAGCGGGGGCCCTGTTGCGGCTCTCGGCTCGGAAATAGGCAGAAATAGCTTTACTGCGCAGCTGCGGGAGACTTGCACCTGTGCATTAGAGCAGACCCGACTGGGATTGGCTATTTCCGCCTATTTCCAAGCCGCGCTGGAGCCAGGAAGGTAAATATTTACATGCCCGCTGTTCGGAGGGGCCCAGCGAGACCACCGTGGGACACAGGAGGACGGGGGAAGCCTTGATAGGATCCAGAGGCTTCCCCCTCCTGAGGTAAGTACCCCCCCCCCCCCCCGGTAATTTTTAAATGTTACAGATCCTCTTTAAGGTTAGGCACCCTCCAGGGTGGGGTGAAGGTTAGACACCACCTGGGGGGTTAAGGGTAGGTACCACGGGGTGGGGGGGAAGTTAAGGCTAGGCACCACCAGGAGGAGTACAGGGTTAAGCCTACCATCCTTATGCCCAGAGTCACATAGCATGGGCTGCTACAGCTGTACATCTTATCGTTTAATTGTTTTACAAACAAACAGAGCTACAATGACAACTGACTTTCACAACTATTTGGAAGTGCTGAGAATCATTATCACCACTGCTCGTGCCAAGACGTTCATCAAACACACAATGTGGTTTTACCGGCTTATCAATTGTGATTTCACTCAGTATCTTCTGTGTTCAGCTTGTATAATTGTAGCGCAGAGACTGCACGTCTGACGGATCGTTTTTTGTGTCTAAATATATTACACAACGGCTGAGTTATCCTTTATTTATGTACTGATGTTTTTCATAAGCCTTTTCACGCATTTTACAGTGTTGTTAAAATGTATATAAGTTTAACACAAACATGGTAAACATAAAACAAACCCGTTCTCCCATGATGACCTATTAAATCAGCAGATTATCCTGCTCTGCACTTGTTGACTGACTGAAGTCACAGAGCCTCGGAGAAGGCAGCATGTGGTCATGTGCTCTCATGCGCTTATTTTCTGCCATCTGTTTACTAGCACAGCTCAGCTTGGCTTCAGCCTGTACTGAAGGATTTGCTGTGTGACTGTGAAGCTTGCAAAGGCTGAAATACATTTTACTTCATTATTGGAAAAGGAATTTTAACAAAGCCCAAAGCAGCAAATAAAGCTTAGGCCCATTTTCCTCTGTACAAGCATCCCACACTATGATTTTACATGAATGCAAACAGATTATTTGGTATCACTTAAAAGGACCACTATCACGAAAAATTGTAAAATACATAAAAACAGATAAATAAACAGTACATTTCTCCCAGAGTAAAATGTGCTATAAATTATTTTTCTCTTATGTTGCTGTCACTTACAGTAAGTAGTAGTATCCAGTTGAGGCAGGCACACCATCACGTCTGGGTGCTTGGTGAGGTGACTCTGGCAAGGTCACATCCAATGACAATCAAAAACACAGTCCACCAGCACACCAGTGTATCGTTTCAGTTACTCTGCACTTTTATTGTGCCATTATTCCACAATAGTTCTGACAATTGTTTCGGGGGCCTTGTGGGTTCTCGCTTTCTCAAGGCATGTGTCGGGGGCCTCAAGGCATGAGAAAGGAAGACCCTGCCTTGAGAAAGGGGACCCTGTGAGGCCCCTGAAACAATTCTTGGAACTATTGTGGAATAATGGCACAATAAAAGTGCAGAGTAACTGAAACGATACACTGGTGTGCTGTTGGACTGTATTTTTGATGACAGTAGGTAGTTGAAATCTGACAGAACAGACAGGATTTGGTCCAGCCCATCTCCTCATGAGATATTCTCAGGGTTTTCTTGTTTTCAAAAAGCACTCAGTGAATGGCAGATGATCAGTCCAACTGCCAGAATAGTGTGCAAACAGGTCGGGGGGGTGGCCTGCATCTTTATATAGATCCTTTCCAGGAAGTGCTTTTGTAAAGAATACATTAATTACTGAGAATCCCTCATCAAGAGATGGACTAGTCAAAAACCTTTCAGTTCACTCAGATTTCTACTACCTACTGTAAGCGACAGCAACGTATGAGAAAATACATTTATAGCACATTTTACTCTGGAAGAACCATACTTCTTATTTGTATGTGTTTACATGTATTTTCAATTTTAACATTTTTTGTTATACTGGTCCTTTAACAGCTAATATATGTTAGAGGTCACAGCTGCTTAGGCCACCCTCTTACTGTACATCACTTGCACTCTTAGGTCTTGTGCCCACAACAAAGACAGAAAAAAAAACAGTACGCTATTATTATTCTTTTTTTCATGTTTTTGGACTGTGATGCCTTGCAGCTGAATGGCACTTTTGCCATGTGAATTTTATGTTTGCATATTGGAGTGATTTGGGGGCATTTTTAATATTTTTAAGTTAAAACCCAACACACTCACCTAATAGAAAACTATAGCCTACTCTACAAAATGGAGCTTTCATTTATGTATTTATTTATTCTGACACAGGAGACCAAAGTGTGAATCTTGGCTCTTCCTGTTCAGTAAGCCAGCACCTATTCAGTAGGAGACCGTGGGCAAGACTCCACTGACTATAGAGTGTGTCCTTGTGACTGCAGCTCAAGTACTTTGAGTCCGCCAGGAGAAAAGCGCAATATAAATGTTATTTGTCTTGTCTGTTTTGAAGATCTAAGAATATGCTAACATGTAATGCTACATCTAGACGGAGCGATCCGGCGGCTCGATTAGCCGCCGGATCGCCTCTTTCGCGTCCCCGCGCGTACCCGCCGCGTCCCCGCGCGTGCGTCGGATTCGATCCGCCCTTGTCCCCGCCCTCGTCCCCGCCGGCACCGCTTATCTTCCGCTCGATTCCCTGCCATTGTCCCCTCGTGGGGAATGAGCAGGGAATCGGCATTAGCGGCTCGATTGATAAGCCAAATCGCCGCCGGATCGCTACGTGTAGACGTAGCTTTAGGGACAGAAAAGGATTGAGACAAAATGGGGCCCTAGCAGGAGCGCTTTAAGGCAAAGGCAGCCCAAATGGTTGCCTGGGGCGCCATTCGTGGTCAGGGCGCGACTGCTGGATATTGTAGTGCGCCTGACACACGCTCATTTACCCCGTGCTGGCCGCTGCATCTGCCAGATTCAAATTGCCACCATAGCAGCACCTTCGTGTGCTCCACGCCAACCTGGACCAATAGAGAGACAGAGGAAATGGGCTCTGTCTCTCCTGGCCAATAAAAAACTATGCAGTAGTGCTCTGCCCCTCCTCCGATTTTAACTCCGCCGCACGGAAGTTCTGGTTAGCAGGTGCCGGACAGGGCAGCTGATCTGATGCTAATTGCCTGTCCGGCATGCCTGCTGAGTGTAACGACGGGGAGAAGAGAGGTGCTGGGACATGGAGGGAGCCACCAGAGAGAAGAGAGCGAGTGCCGGGAACTCGGCGGCGGCGGTGATTGGTGAGCCAGTGACATCACAGATGTCGGGGAGGCAGAACTAGCAGCAGCTGCTGGTTATAAGCACAGCATGGGCATCTGTTTGCTCAGTTTATGAGCCACTGTGCATCGCCTGCTGCTGCTGAGGCTATATATTCCAAGATGTCTGCTGGAGAACTGTTAGTCTCTCTCTCTCTCTCTCTCTCTCTCTCTCTCTCTCTCTCTCTCTCTCTCATGTTTGTACATTTTTAATGCAAAATGTCTAAGTGTCCCCCTCCCCAATCTTTCCTAGTGGAATGTTTTAACTTCTTCAGTGCCAAAGGTCTATGTTCTCTCCCCTCTTTCTCTGTGGGGTCCAAATACTTGAAGTGGACATGAGATAGCAAGCGAGGGAGAAGTTATACATACCTGGGGCTTCCTCCAGCCCCTCTCAGGCTGATTGCTCCCTTGATGTCCTCCTCTGCTGCCTGGATCGTCTGGAATCTGGATCTGAAAGTCCTCCGGTCTGATGCGTACTGCGCATGTGTGAACCTGTCACGTTCCCGCCGCTGGGAGCATTCTGCATCTGGGCAGTACTACTGCGCAGGTGCAGAACACTCCCGCCGATGGAAACACGACAGGGAAGGACTGCGTCTGCGCCGACTGGAGGACTTTCAGGCATTCCAGGCGGAGGATGACTGCGAGGGAGAGATTACCATGGAGGAAGCCCCAGTTATGCATAATTTTCTCTCCCTCTCTGTCTCAGGTACACTTAAAAGGTCCCCATTTGGCTGGACTTCCCATCCTAACATCACTCCCTCCCCCCCCCCCCCCCTACCCCACAGCTGTGACTGGAGACAGTTGAATAGAAGCCTACAGAGTGTGGCATGTTCTATCCACTCCATGCTTCTTGTATTTCCTTGTATTTCAGCACTCCTGCCTGGCTGTGTATAGCAGCTGCAACCAGGCAGTGCATACTTTAGAAGCAGCACTAAACACTCCCAACAGCGACTGTGCGTAGGCAGGTGGGAGCGTTCACATACAGGGAAAGAGTAGTGGACAGAACATGCCATGCTATCTCAGCCTCTGTTCAACGGAGCTGGGAAAAAAGGGCGCATGCCGCTAGTGGACAAAAAGGGCGCCGCCATTCACTCCCATAATAAATAGCGTTTAATGGGCGCCGGGTAGGAAAAAAGGGCGCCGGAGCTAAATAAAGTTTATAAACGGCGCCAGGAGCTAAATAAAGTTTACAAACGGCGCCCGGAGCTGTTTAATGATTTATAACTGAACTTGTGGTGATTTACGTTTATAAAATGCACCCGTGCCGAATAACGTTTATGAAAATAATAAACATATTTATCTTATTTAAATAATTAAAACATTATTTAAAGTTTTATCCCTTACTGTTTGTAAAACATTATTATTCACAAAATAAAGCGATCAGTACGTAACGTAAATTGCAAAATATTTTTTTAATCCACAATTAGTAAAACATAATTATCCACATAATAAAGGGGGGTCTTAGGTTTAGGCACCAACAGGGGGGTCTTAGGTTTAGGCACCAACAGGGGGGTCTTAGGTTTAGGCATTAACAGGGGGGTCTTAGGTTTAGGCACCAACAGGGGGGTCTTAGGTTTAGGCATTAACAGGGGGGTCTTAGGTTTAGGCATTAACAGGGGGGTCTTAGGTTTAGGCACCAAGAGGGGGGTCTTAGGTTTAGGCACCAAGAGGGGGGTCTAGGGGTTAGGGGTAGGTACAGGGAGGGTTACTTAGGCACCAACAGGGGGGTCTTAGGTTTAGGCACCAACAGGGGGGTCTTAGGTTTAGGCACCAACAGGGGGGTCTTAGGTTTAGGCACCAACAGGGGGGTCTTAGGTTTAGGCACCAACAGGGGGGTCTTAGGTTTAGGCACCAACAGGGGGGTCTTAGGTTTAGGCACCAACAGGGGGGTCTTAGGTTTAGGCACCAACAGGGGGGTCTAGGGGTTAGGGGTAGGTACAGGGAGGGTTACTTAGGCACCAACAGGGGGGGTCTTAGGTTTAGGCACCAACAGGGGGGTCTTAGGTTTAGGCACCAACAGGGGAGTCTAGGGGTTAGGGATAGGTACAGGTAGGGTTCTGTGTAAGAGTAGGCTTAGGTATAGTTTTAGTAAAATTTTAGTAATAATTACTAATGTATTACAACACTTATTACGAACGTAGTTATATTTATATCATCTTTATAAACAATATTTTCAGATTTTATTATAAGAACAAACCATAAATGACTGTTATTCACAATAATATACAATTATAACAATTAAACATATATTATTGGTTTTTTTATAAACGTAATTATAAGTTTAACTTTTGAAACAGGGAAGATTAACGTTTTCACAATTTCCGATTTCATAAACATTATTTAATGATTTATAATTTTGTTAAACATTATTTGTAAACGAAATATAGCACACTATATTTATAAACCCTATTAATGATTAATTATTATTTAGAGTTTACACCCCGCGCCCTTTTTGTCCAGGCGCCCTTTTTGTACGTACGCCTGTTCAACTGCCTCCAGTCAGAGTTGGGGAGGGAAGACCATTTAAATGGAGACCTTACAGTATTTGGATCTTACTGTGCAAAGAAGAGAGTTCTCAAACTGCTACTATAGCTGAGGGACTATGGAACTTGTCCAGTGTACCCAATAACCCTTTATTTTCCGAGGTATTTTCTCCAGGGTCCTGTTAGATAGACTCCTCTCCCTGGTGCTACCTTATTCCCATGTGGTTCTGACTGGAGGCTGGCATTCCTTTCACTCAATGGTCTGTGTATGTCAGCTTCTGTTCAGGGCTGTGGAGTCGGAGTCGAGGAGTCGGAGCAATTTTGGGTACCCGGAGCCGGTGAATTCATAAACTGAGGAGTCGGAGTCTGATGATTTTGTACAAAATCCACAGCCCTGGTGAGTATTAGACGAAGGGGTCGGAGTCGAGAAGTCGGAGTCTGAGCCATTTTGGGTACCCGGAGTCGGAGTTGGAGTCGGTGGTTTCATAAACTGGGGAGTTGGAGTCGGAAGATTTTTGTACCGATTCCACAATCCTGTTTCTGTTCACAGCCAGGCGGAGGCACTGACATTTAGGGAGAGTGGAGTATAAAGAGCATGCTACACTCTCTCGGATTCAGTCCAGCCTTTAGTCACAGTCCAGAACAGGGGGCATAGCAGTGCCAGGGTGGGGAGCTCATCTAAACGCAGATCTTTCAGTATTTGCACTTTAGGACACACATTGGTAAAGAAGAGGCTAATAGGCACTTTGGCAAAGTTCAATGGTGTTCTCTACCCCCCAGCTATCCTAGCAGTTTTTTTTTGGGGGGGGGGGGGGCGCCACGGATTTTCCCGCCTGGAGTGACGGAAAGGCTAGAGGCACCCCTGGGCCCTAGACAAGATAGCAGTTTTTGCACACCGCCGATGATTTATGGTTCTTTTTAGCAAGATTTGCTGGGGACTGGAATCCACCAGGCCCATAGACTTTCTCAACCCGCCTGGTTCACACTACGAGAGTAATTTCAAAAGCCCTTGCTAATGTAATGTATGCGAGATGTTTAAAAAATCACATTGCTCAAATGGGAACACGCTCATAACATTACATTAGCAAGTGTTTTTCAAATTACTTAGAAAAGCACTCGTAGTGTGAAACAACCCTAAAAACAACAGCCTAAAGGAACACACTAGGCATAATCGCATATGCATTTTCCACTATGTGCTATGGAAAACACAAATGCGATTTTTCCTAAAGTGTTCCTACCCTCAGACAAACACAAATTCATTATTACACTAGCATCACAAGCGTTAACTTGGCAATCGATTCAGCTGGTAAAATGTACACAATGCCAGGCCAGTTTTTCCTGTAACAGAATCAGGTCCAGTTTCAGAATTATTAATAACATCTAAGGAAAAGGTTCGTAAAAGATCTTCCACTCTGGAGTACATTGTTACTGAATGGATGCCAATGGTTGTTGATATATTAATGTAATCCATAAGAGGGCATTTTTAGAAACAGCTGATTGGCATATGAGACAAGGTCTAACGATTGCAAAAATACAACCAGGCAGTTTAATCAAGGGAAGTGTCACCTAGTGTTGGCTCAACATGATACAAAAATGTTTCCCAGAAAACAACAAGACTATTTACCTCGCATATTGCATATACCCTTAGGCTGAGTTCACACTTGGGCATTTTTTGCCCTTGATTCACACTTTGCTGAAATTCAAAACTCTTTTTGATTGCTTTGCGGTACTGTATATGAACACTGTCCCCTATCTCCACATTCAGGTAGAATTTTACAAAACAATATTATATGAATTATGAATTTCATAAAATAAAACAAAAATAAAAAAAAAGCTTTGTAAAAAAAACAGGTTGCAGCTTTTGGAAAATAAAAAGGAAAATACCAAGTCCACAAAATTCCCAGGTCTTCATACACTCACAAACACTGGTACACATGACAGAAGGGGGCCTCCGGCTCTGCCACCCCCAAACCTCAAATCCTCCTTAGCAATCTCCAGACTCCTCACTTATGGCTGACTTGCAGTAAGAAGGTAAGAATGAGCTTCAGCGAACTGAAAAAGTCAGAATTTCAAGTTTCTGCTCAGAATTCACCTTTTTCTGAGTTGAAGTATTATAGTCAGAAATAACTTATTTACGAACTTTGTTAATAACAAACATTTTGCATTGAAGTGTATGTAGAAACAGTCAAAAACTGCAAAACTAATACATGCTATTATGTGTGGAGATAGCTACCACCCCCTCCCCCCAGAAATCCCATAATGGAGGCCTCCAAATCCCCTAGGACGATAATAGCCTGTATATGGACAGTGCTTAGAAAGAGGACCTTATGTTGACCAGATTTTTTTTAAATATTCATGAATGTTTACTGCTTCTTTACATTTTAAAAGTTTCACTAACTGACTGGGGACAAAAAAAAACTTTATAGATTAAAGCATGAGGAATTTTGTGAGACAAAAAACGGTGAGATCAAAAGCTGCTCCCAGTTTGAAAACCACGTCGATTTTCTCAAAAACTACAAGATCTTTTTCAAAGTTTTAATTCCACGTTCCCACAATTGGCTCTTACCTACATACCAAATTTGGTAACAAAGTAGTCAGAATTTTGGTCAGAATTCCAAACATCCCTATCAACAGGGAGTAAGGGCTTCAGCTAATACAGCAATCTTAAGGTGCAATGCAGACATGCAATAGCTGTAGGCCAAAACGGGTGATAATAACCGTTTTGGCCAACGATTGTTATGTGTGTACAGACAGTAGCATTAATCAGTTTTGTTCAAGCATCGTTAAGGATGCATCCTGTCAAACAATTCCCGATGTCTGTGTACACCCAATCACAAAGCTATCTTCAACAGCCCACCACCGATAGACGGAGTGTCATGTGCCAACTGTTGTCGCTCTACCCTCCTCCATAGCAACAAAGCTCATTGCTAGCCTCAAGGCTAGGGAATGGGATGTGTCAGTAAAACATCATTCCCCAAATTGTCGCATGTATGTACTTAGCTTTACCCATATGTGAAGAAAGGGAGAGTGTTTCAGACTATTCTATTAAATGCACATAAAAAATCAGCAGAGTTGAAGACAAAAAGAAGGGGCACCGCTTCTTAAAATTCCTTTATTCCGGTGGGGGAAATAGCAGGTACACAGCAGTGGGGGTGGAAAGAGCCTGACAGCTGTTTCGCTGGCTTAAACCAGCTTCTTCAGAGGCAGAGTGTACATTGTAATTTTAAGAAGCGGTGCCCCTTCTTTTTGTCTTCAACTCTGCTGGATACAACTCACTTGTGGATGTGCACGCTCCTTGGTCCTGGGTCCGGTGTGTCTGCCCTGCTGCATTTTGGTGCCAGGTACTGTGTTTTCTCCTCTTCAATATCACATAAAAAAATCACTTTTAAAGTGCCTGGTCAGGAGACCAGACTCTGGCCACTCCATGCTCTACAGACTGTCATCGCTATAGGATGCAATCTTCTCAGAGAGATCCTGCCTGTGCCTCCTACCTTTTTGGTCTGATTGGTTGGTATGATACAACCTGACCAACAGCCCTAACAGCAGATGCTAAAATGCAGTCCTTGTACACAGTCTGCTATGTCTGTTCATGTGATACCGGTAGTAGCTGCAGAAGTCTAATTTCACAAAAAGTTAACCTCTTAGCATTAAGTTTACTAAGGTTTTGTATTGCATTTAGATCTGTGCCAAGGATTTTCTTTCACATAAGCCTAATGATGTGGATACTTGAATGTTCTCTGTTTTCTTCGAGATTCAGTATCTGTGTTGGATCATTTGGTGCTTGCTCAATATCCTGAAGACTACTGTACCGTGACTAATTAATGATCAATTCCATTGACTGGAAACTCAGACCAAGAAGTAACACAGCATTGTGTAAGAATTCTCTAAAATACGTATTTAATATGTAATCTGAGCACAGCAGTATTCTGTAAACCACTGCAGCTAGTCACCGGGGAGCTTTTAAAGAAACTCTGCAATCAAAATGCCTCCTGCTCTATTTATGCCAAACTGGAGCCACAATGGGCTTGATTCACTAACCGGCGCTAAGCTGGTTAGTGTGCCTTATCTGAGGTTAGTGTTCCTTATCTGAGTTAGTGTGTCTTATCTGAGATAGTGTGCCTTAAGGTCCATACACACGCCGGACTGCAGGCAACGACGGGTCTGTCGTCACCTCCCGTTGGGCGGGTTTTCAGCAGACAGTCCGGCGTGTGTACAATCTGTCGGCGGACTGATAAGGCTGCTTCTGAGCGATCCGCCGGGCGGATCGCTCAGAAGCAGCCGTATCAGTCTGCAGACAGACTGTACACACGCCGGACTGTCACTGGAACGCCGCCCAGCGGGAGGTGACGACGGACCCATTGTTGCCTGCAGTCCGGCGTGTGTACGGACCTTTATCTGAGGTTAGTGTGCCTTATCTGAGGTTAGTGTGCCTTATCTGAGTTAGTGTGCCTTATCAGAGGTTAGTGTGCCTTATCTGAACTTAGTGCCCCTTAAGTAGCTTTGTGCACACTAAAAGATGCACAAAGCTACATCGCGCACTGCACGATAACATCGCACCCGCTATACTGTCATGATGCGACCTTAAGTGCACTGTTATCGCGCATCCTATGCGACCTTATGGTCGCATCATATACAGTATAGCAGGTGCGACGTTATCGTCGCACCGCGCGCAAAGATCGACGCATTACAATATGCGCAGTGCATATTGCCTCGGATAAGGCACACCAATTCAGATAAGGCACACTAACCTCAGATAAGGCACACTAACCTCAGCTAAGGCACACTAACTCAGATAAGGCACACTAACCTCAGATAAGGCACACTAACTCAGAGAAGGCACACTAACCTCAGATAAGGCACACTAACGTCAGATAAGGTTAGCGCTGTAGTTTGTGCCCACTAAGTGATAAGGCACACTAACCGGCTTAGTGCCGGTTAGTGAATCAAGGCCCATGTGCTCTGACAGGACTCCAAAATTATTTTACTACCTTGGAAAGTCCTGGCTACTCCTTACCCAAATTCTACAGCGACATGAGAGTTTCTGACAAAAATGGGCTCCTTGAATCCTTGAGATCTGGACAACACACTGGAAACGCCATCATGGGGGGAGGGGCCGGGGCTGTGGTGCCTCTTCTGTGTTAATGTAGAGCAGCAGAGAAATCATACATAACCCGCTTCTGGTGGTGGGACAGTTTCAATGCTTTCCTATTCACTGTACAAGCGCCGTACAGCACCATGCGGCTCCCCAACCTGTATGCCATGTGACATGCAGGGATAAGAGTCCCTAAGAAGATAGACCGGCATCATCCAAGTATTTATATTGCTCTTTTATTTTACATCAGCTTCACAGCACACACATGGGGCTCGGTTCTCTAAAGTGTGATAACTGCTATCACAGCAGTTACCACGTAATCTGCTACGAGCAAAGCATTACTCCGTGTGATAAAGGAAGGTTTGCGCACAATCACTCGCTTGTACATTCAAAATAGCGCCCTCCCCACACTGCTCCTGTCATATCCCCCCCCTCAGGCTTAAAAGACTATTATGGAGAGAAGACTATTGGATCAAAAAATTCATGATGGAGCCCACGGGTCTTAAAAGGGAGCTATTATCATTCATTTTTTTTAATACCCTTCTTAATTTCATTATTTTTTATTTTTTACTTTTTCTGATAACCTTTAGTGTAGGTTCTGATCTGTGTACCTCAAGTGTCATCTGAGGTCTTTAGCTTTTGACATCTTGATTGTCACCAGCATGTAGTCACCTAATCAGAAGCGACAAATGGTGAGAACAGTCAGAGTAAGCCCACAGACCAGCACCAAAGACCTACAACCTCATCTGCAGATGGAGTCACTGTGCATCTTTCAACTATTCAGCGCACTTTACCCAAGGAGATGCTGTATGTGAGAGTAATGCATAGGAAGCATTTCCTCCGCTCATAGCACAAACAGAGGCGCTTGAGGTATGCTAAAGCACATTTGGACAAGCCAGTTTGATTTTGGAATAAGGTGCTGTAGAGACTGATGAAACTAAAATTTAGTTATTTGGGCATAACAAGGGGTGTTATGCATGGAGGAAAAAGAACACAAAATTCCAAGAAAAACACCTGCTACCTACAGTAAAATATGGTGGTGGTTCCATCATGCTGTGGGGCTGTGTGACCAGTGCAGGGACTAGGAATCTTGTCAAAGTTGAGGGACATATGGATTACACTCAGGGGAGGACTGGGACCTTTTGGCCAGGGGGGAAAACACAAACTAGAGGCCCATGTTCATGGCAGCCCCAGCCCAAATGGCGTCACACACGCACCCCACTTGCTATATGCCGCTAGTCACATGGGGCGCCCATACGGAAATACAGCAAGGACACTTGCAGGACAACATGACAGATAAAGTATAACTGTACAGCCAAATACTGCAATACATTTGGAGGGACGACAGCCTGGGGTTTCCGTCGTGTCCGTTGTTTGTGATTATCGCACGCCGTTATCACTGCGCACCAGATCAACCACATCAGCCTGAGATTTCCCAGCATCTCAGATTCTACCAATTTCCACCCGAAATCAGTCAAATCGTCCATTGGGCATGCTTGTGGCGGCACTGATTTTCATCCAATTCGATAGTAATTATCAAAACAGTTGGTTGATTGCCGAGTCGACAGATGTATGGCCACCTTAATTCCCCAAGACTCACCCCCCCCACACACACACACTTATGTCTAAAAAGGGAATGCCCTTCAAAAGGCACAGTTAGGAGCTATGATGGTGAGAGAGCAGATTTTTTCTACGGACCCTGCAGACAAGCCTCTGTTTTGCATCTTGCTGTGTACATTTACCAGCCCTGTAATTACACTTTTATTTCCGTCAGCCATCCTAGTGTTTCACATTGCCTTATACAAAAACCTGAATGCAGCAGGCCCTGCACCAGCCCTAAATCATTAAATGAGAGGCAGCCCAGGGGAATATCTCCCTCCTTCCCCCCTGGCCAGTCCTCCCCTGATTACACTCAGTATCAGCAGATTCTGGAGACCAACGTCCAGGAAACAGTGACAAAGCTGAAGCTGCACCAGGGCTGGATCTTTTGAAGACAATGACCATAAACACTTCTCAAAATCCACTAAAGCATTCATGCAGAACAACAAGTACAACATTCTGGAATGGCCATCTCAGTCTCCAGACCTGAATATAATTGAAAATCTGTGGTGTGAGTTAAAGAGAGCTGTCCATGCTCGGAAGCCATCAACCCTGAATGAAGTACAGATGTTTTGTAAAGAGGAATGGTCCAAAATACCTTCAAGCAGAATCCAGACTCTCATTGGAAACTACAGGAAGTGTTTAGAGGCTGTAATTTCTGCAAAAGGAGGATCTACTAAATATTGATTTCATTTCTTTTTTGTGGTGCCCAAATTTATGCACCTGCTTAATTTTGTTTAAACAATTATTGCACACTTTCTGTAAATCCAATAAACTTAATTTCACTTCTCAAATATCACTGTGTATGTCTCCTATATGATATATTTAACTGACATTTTTTTTTATCATTGCTGCTGGACAGATTCAAAGGCGGCGGCGCATGAGCGCTGGGGCCATTCCATATCACCTGGTCTGGCCACATCAGGTCCGCCACCTCTGTGGCCTGGTGGGAGTGATGGCTGAGCAGCTCCCAATCATTAATCCAAGTCCACATGTGAATGATTGCCGGTAATCAATGAGATGCCGTGACCATTCACAGAAACCAAAAGCAACGTGGCCATGCATTACTTCCTGTTTAGCGTATTGTATTTAAAAAAGAAATTAACATAAAAAAAAACATAGTTACCTTAGGGACTGAACTTTTATAATATGTATGTCAAGAGGGTATATTACTGTTATTTTTTTTTTTAAATCATGGGCTTGTAAATAGTGATGCACGCAAAACTGAAAAAATGCACCTTTATTTCTAAATAAAATATTGGTGCCATATAATGTACTAGGGAAATATTTTAAACATTTCAGTAACCGGGACAAATGGGCAAATAAAATGTGTGGGTTTTAATTACAGTAGCATGTATTACTGCATCCCCTGATGACGCTAGTTTGCAAAACCGGTCGGGAAGGAGACAGGCGGCACCTTCATACTGTCCTTTACTGCTGACCCATACACGCGTGCAACTTTCTCAGGGTTCCCATTGCATGGGCCCCGTATGTAAGTTTTGTTTTTATGCTATTTTTAAGCTGTTTTTACTATGAAAACTCTATATTAAACGGTTTACACTTAGAGTTGCCGTTTGTTTTTTATGATGTTTACTGATATCCATTCGTGAGAGGAATCATTGCTGAATTGGTGGATCCTGGACAGACTGTTGCTTCCTGTTGTCCTACCAAAGCATTGATACAACCTTATAATGTGGGTTGTCACCAGCTGGTAAGCCTCTTTCCTTTTTTGGGTATCCATGATTGCTGAGCTGTGCCGTGAACCCAATATTTATTGTGGTGGAGATTTACCTGCTTTTATCCATTGTTGAAGACTCGTCTTTTGTTTTTGGACTCTGCGCTGAGCATATATAATTTACCAGTTTGTGAACTCTGGACATCGTTCTTCTCTCAGCAGCGGCCACTTTGTTTCCTTGGCGCTGATACACATATGCAAAAGAGGGTATATTACTGTTATTTTTTCTTAAATCATGGGCTTGTAAATAGTGATGCACGCAAAACTGAAAAAATGCACCTTTATTTCCAAATAAAATATTGGTGCCATACATTGTACTAGGGAAATATTTTAAACATTTCAGTAACCGGGACAAATGGGCAAATAAAATGTGTTACTTTTAATTACAGTAGCATGTATTATTTTAAAACTATAATGGTGAAGACTGAGAAATAATGTTTTTTTTCCATTTTTTTCTTATTATTCCAATTAAAATGCAGTTAGAATAAAATGATTCTTAGCAAAAAGTACCACCCAAAGAAAGCCTTGGTGGTGAAAAAAACAAACACGATATAGATTAAATTGTTGTAATAAGTAGTAATAAAGTTTTAGGTGAATGAATGGAAGGAGCGCTATTGCTCTGGTTTTTAAGGGGAAAACCCTTGGAGGTGAAGTGGTTAAAGAGAACCTGAGATTAAGTAAAAGTAAAAATTCATACATACCTGGAGCTTCCTCCAGCCCCCTCCAGCCTGATCTATCCCTCGCTGTCCTCCTTAATTGCCTTGTTCGTCCATTATAGCTTCCGGTAACTTCGGGAGTCGGGGCTTACTGTACTTTTTAATTTTACTTAATCTTGAGTGCGCTTTAAGTTTGACTTCATTTGCCGCACGCTTGTTTCAGGAGTGTGAGTCAGACGCTAACGATTCAAGGAAGATCAGATGGATGCCAGGCAACTGGTATTGTTTAAAAGGAAATAAAAATAGCAGCCTCTGTATTCCTCTCAAGTTAGTTATCCTTTAAATTATTTGTGTACACCTATATATAATGAAATGTAGACTGTGTTTAAGATGAGGAGGAGGAAATAGGGGAGGCAAAACACAGTGGCGTACCTACCACAAGGCTACAGGTGTTCACAGCCCCGGGAGTAGCCATGCTGCTGTGGTGCTCAGCCACTGTGTTCTTCCACCTGGGACCTTTTTCATAGTTCAGGCAACATTCGGGAAAATAGCAGCAGGGAGTGCATGGGACTGTACTACTTCCTGCACTCGATGTGGCACCCCTCCCTCTTCCTGTCCCATGGACAATGTGTTTCCCTGCTCTCTACACACAGCCTGCAGTGAGTGAATGTGCAGAGCAGCAGGGTGAGTAGAGAAAATGATTGCTGTGCTGCAGCTGGGGCATTAGCAGGGAGGGATAGCAGGATGTGTATAGTGCTTCAGAAGTTGCCTCTCATTAGTAGCAATGTGCACTGGCTGCTGTAATACCAGAGTGCCCTAGACTATTGATTATTTATCCTGATCAGGGTAATATGCAGGGTAGTCTGCTGTTGCAGAAGCCAGTTATACAGGTTCTGACAGCCAACCTCTGTAGTGAGCAGAGAAGCAAGCTCCAAGCAATTTAGATTAGCTTGATTGCAGGTAATCGTATCTATTTTTCCAGCTACCCCTCCCACCCTGCTGTCTTCTCCTATGACCCTTTCCTCTTTTCAGATTTCAGTGGTTTCTTTTAACAGCATGTCCCTGCCAAACAGCACTGGTGATGCCTGCAGTCCTGATGAGAGTCCCAGGGGCAAACCCAGGATTTTCAAGGGGGGAATCCTGAAAGGTCTCCCTCAGTCATGCACAATACAGTACAGTAATATGGTAGGACATCATGCTGGGTACACATATTGCAATTTCCCATCCAATTGACAGGATCTGATGATTATTCCTTAAATGTCCAATCTGCTCCTGATCAACAGCATGATTGATCAGGAGCAGTTTGGATACAGATAATAATGAGGACAGACAACATGGGAAAGTGAAGCATTCACACAGCAGGGCACAGGGCTGTGCTCATACCTGGCTCTGTCAAGTTCCCCAGAGCTGCTCCATGCTCTGTACACAGTACTGCTGCTCCATGCTCTGTACACACGCTGCTGCTTCATCCAAAGTCAACTGTAGCTGGGAAAGAAAGGGGGCAGTGCTGTGAGCTGCAGGATACCTGCAGACATTCTAGTGTCTCAACTTGTGCCTGTCCCCAGACACTGCTCCCGGCCTGGTCTAAGGGGGGATTCTGGGCAGCTGTAATAGCCCCCTGCGTTTGCCTATGAGTCCTTCTTCTGCAGCACTGTATAGAGAACAGAGTTTCATAACAGTTAGCTACGTCTACATCCTGACGACTCCTTTCCTCCCCAAATCCCCCGAAATTTGCAGGAACATGCTTGGCACCCCAACCCGTCAACACTCCCATGAGACAAAATTGTTGTTTTGGGGGGGTGTCTGTAAGTAATAATCAGCACCGGGTGTCAAATTCCCTAGGTACGCCACTGGCGGAACATGTGAGATTTATTACTGTTCAGCTGATCTCTATGTCATTCTATAATATCACAAGTTCAAATATCCGAAGGGCAAGTATAGCTAGACGAACTTTGTACTTATATATATGCTTATCTGGAAAACTGAAAGTACACTCTTAGCCATAACAAGACATGCATACACTTATCCTGCTACAGTAAACTTTTCTCACCAGTTTCAACTGTAACTTTATCTGTGTAATAACCCTTTCAGCATCTAGGAGGTAACAAAGTACTAAAGTTATACTGAGAAAAAAAAATATGCATGTAAGGATCCCTCCTGTAGCGTATTCTGCCCGTTGCAGTGGAGCTGCAAATGGACAGTTCTGTCTTATCTGCTTGCATTCGGTTGTGCATTTGCA
Source organism: Hyperolius riggenbachi (assembly GCF_040937935.1). Classification (NCBI taxonomy): domain Eukaryota; kingdom Metazoa; phylum Chordata; class Amphibia; order Anura; family Hyperoliidae; genus Hyperolius; species Hyperolius riggenbachi. Next base: position 185,682,219 of record NC_090646.1, read on the forward strand.
ATGGGTCTCATTGTCATTTGCAATCGCTCTGCAGTTCTGGGCAGCTCAGGATGCTGTCATCATTCCACTAATTGCTTGTTGCAGCTGAGCTGCGGCCAGATAGCCCTGGATTTCCTGCATGCATGTTGTTACATAATACTGCATGTATTTCTTATGGGGGTCCTTTGCATTCACAGCCAGCTAGCAAATGGTAATCAAGCCAGCTCAGGATTGAGTGATTACCATTCAGCTGTGTGGAGATTTGCATACCTGCATCCATTGGCTGATGCCAGCATAAAAGTCTGCCTCCCATTTCATACCTCGTAGTGGTCAGTATGCTGATCTGCTGGGCACCTTGTTACTCTGTATAGTTCTGTTATTGTAGTTCTATACGACCTTATTACTTGTGCTTTAGCTAGTTCTTGATAAATATATATGCAGACTTGCTAATATATATTTATCCATTAGTTGAGCCGTTTGTTATTTTTCTTATTATTGTGTATTGCCTAGTTCCATGCTTGATGGATGTTCGCTGCATCCACGGTGGGTCAGTGAAGTCTATTATCCAGATAGCTTGGATTCTGCCATTACCACATTGGTGACTGGTAGTATTCCTGCTACTCTAGTTCTGGGAACGTAACTATAAGCTGCAGTTGCTATTCGTTACATTCTATCCTGTAGTCTTGCCTGGGTGGATGCTTGCTGGTGACTGTTATCCTGCTTGCTCTGCTTCAGTGGACATGACTGTGAGCCGTGGTTGCTACTAGTTACGCTCCAATCTTTAGTCCTGTCTTGTACCTGTCTGAATGCTTGCTGTCGCTAAGGCAGCACAGTGCGAACTAAGGCAGCGCAACATCGCACTGTGCTGCCATTGTGTTTTATTTGTAGCGATATTGGAAGCCCAGAGCTGCAGTTGCTCTGGGCAGCCTGTGTAACCTCTTCCATTATCCAGCTTTTAGCCTTGTTGCGCTTGGTGGTCAGAAAGTATGACCCCCCAGCATTACAATGCACCTGTGAAGAGGAAAAAGTTTTGTCATCGGTAAGTGCACCACATATCCAACTTTCAAATAGTTTTTAATTATTTTACACCTTCTGGTGCCTCCTGCTATTAGTTTATATGAACAGCTTATTCCCCAAAATTGCATATAGTTGGGAAACATGCCCCCAACATAAAATAAAGGGAGCATGTCTCCATAACATATAGCCATTATGTCCCCAAAATAACATATAGGCTACATGACTCCCTAATTAACATATAAATAGGCACTATGCCACCAAAATAACAAACAGACTACATGTCTACATGTAGGTGTCATATCCACAAAACAACATATAGGTAGGCAGCATGTTGTTATAATTCACCCCTACATATCATATAGGTTGCATGCCTCTCCGCACAACATTTAGGCAGCATGGCATAACAACATATACAGGCAGTATAGCACCTCATAACAAGCCCACACATAACATATAGGCCGGTCTTTCATAACATATATAAGCAGCCTCCCACTCCCAGCTGTATGTTAGTGATAGAAAAGGATGGGAAAGAAGGAAGCCAGACAAAAGAAGTAAATAGTAAAAGCTCATAGTAGGTGAAACCCGTGAGAAAAGCGCAGTGTATATAGGACAACATTTTCTCACCTCAAGCCCAAGATTCCCACTGAGAACATACAAGAATAAGGGGCATGTTGCCAGGCAATAACATGCTGGCATTCTTTCCAAAACACATCATTTATGAAAGCCTAGTACACTTCCCACTTAAAGAGTACCTAAGATAAATAATTAAGGATGGGGGATGGGGGAAGGGGGGTTGCGAGGCTAAATACTCACCAGTCCTGACGTCTTTCCTCCAGGTAGGTGATCACTCTTGGAGAAGGGACCTGGTGATTTTTTTTTAATTGCCCGCATGGGCGCAGCCCGCCCTCAGCTGGATGGCTGCCAAGCTGGGGGTGATGTAAGGCCACGGCGGGGGAGGTTTCCGAAGATCTTCAGCAGTCTCTGGAAACATGGTCACCACAGCACTGCTGAGGAGGGGGCGGAGTGTCTCCTGTTCCCCAAAGACATCAGAACAGGTATGTATTTAGCCTTGCTACCCCACCATCCATCCTCATTACGTCTCTGTTCCCACTACAGCAGAAAACTGACATTTTTTGTCCATTCTCTGCACATTACTAACCGGACAGTGAACTATGTTATACATAGGAGCTGTTCACACTTGTCACTCTGCAACGGATCTGCAGGATCCGTTGCAGTAACTGGACCGCACTTCTGTGCAGTCCGGGATAATCCCGGATAGGTGGGTGCATCTGCATTTTCCCCTGGCTACGCAAATTGCTGCTGCTTGGTCCCTGTATGCAGGGAAGAAGCAGGGGAATCCTCATTGGGCTGCAAAAGACCAATGGGAATCCTAAGCAACAGTGAGAATTCTCATTGGTTCACGGTGAACCAATTAAAATTCTCCCTGTTGCTAGGGAGAATTGGCCTATTGCATCTTATGGAGAGCCCCGTGTTTTTGCTGGCCTCCAGGCTGTTTTCAGAGCGAGACCGAGAAGTGGGGACTGGTGGTGGGACAGGTGAGCGACGATCACTGCAGACAGCAGGACAGTCTAATTGGTTCAGGGAACACTTCTTCTTTTTCAACAATTGCGGCTCTCCGGGTTCCGACAGGTACGCACAGTGCAGGGCACACATGCCTGCATGGTGGCGGCGGAGGGACCAACATGGCGTTTTAAAATGGTGCGTGGTCCACAAATTGTTAAAGCATATTCTCGTGTTCCTTAAATTGTCCGCTAACGATACAATTTTGATTGTCAAATCGTACCATATCTATTTAGTAGAAGAGTAAAATGAGAGCAGGGTAACATGGGCAGCAAGAGAGGATGATACAAAAAAAAGGTGTTATGACATTATATAAGCAGAAAAAGCACTAGGGTCCATATGCAATTCACTTTTTTACCTGACTTTTCTCCCAGGAGATAATTTTTCATCTTCGATTTAAAATAACTTCTCAGCACTTTTCAACTAAAAAAGTACCAAAAAGTAGGTGAGAAAGTACTATCACAATTATTTTGAGTATTTCCTTGCTTTCTGGTAGCTTAAAATGCATTTTATTGACAAGTTTAAAAATATCACCTAGGAGAAAACTCAGGTGAAAAAGTGAATTGCATATGGGCCCAGGTGTTTATTTTATGGTCTTTAAATTCCCCCTCCCTTTGAATAGTTTACACAGTTATGTAAGCCTGTTATCTAGAGGATGTTAGCTGTGGGAGGGCCAGTAATCTGTAAAATAACACTTGGCTGGGTAAAAAAAAGAAAGCGGCAGAAGTGATGTCACCTTTGGCATCACAGAGAAACAGTAAAAATGGAAACCAGCAGGAATATTCATTTCTTTTTTTCATATCGCTTTTCTCTTAAATCTGACAGTGAACACTAAAAACAGGATAGGTAAGCTAAATAAATCATTTCTTATTGGATAATTTATTTTAATTTTTCAAATAATATGGTGTTTCATCCCACTTTAAATTTGATGTTGGCAATTTAGCTTCAAGTTGTTTATCTGGTCTGTGTAAATCTGAATGATTATTTTATTTTTCTGCAGCTCGGCACACAATGCCTGTTTTCTACACAATAATAGTTGCACTTGTAGATTTGGGGAACAGAACTGTCTTGCATAATAGCAGAAGGAGTTCTGTGAATTGAATAATCACTGGCTTGGCAGCTATTTTGGGGAGATGAACATATCTGAGTCATCACATGATGGCAAACTGGCCGATTGCGGCGGTCGGGTTTCCCAGTCTACCGCTACGCCGCGCTGCCGTCTTTTCCACAAAAGAAACATTTATCAGTTTGTTTCCAAGCAAACTACAATCAGGAGAATCTTCTCATCATAATCACTTGACTCAACACCTGCATCCCGATGAATATTTCATGTAAATAAATGTTAAACATTCCGCCTTCCATTTCCAAGTTACACAGATGTGATATCTCTCTGTACAGTGTAGTCTGATTTGGAGATTTAGAAGATCACAGAGTCTTTCTGCACGTGACGGTGCCGCACAAAGCTTCAATTAGGGGATTATATCATCGTCTGTATTCGGAGAATAGACTTGGTCTTGAGAATCAACAAGTCGAGTCAGGTGTTTCCACCTCTGGGAAATAAAGAGAGCAATCTGTCTACAAGAACAAAGACGCCGGGCTGCACATCACCTGAATCCACTAGTGACAAGTATACCTGAACTGGTAAACAGACTTGACTGATGCAGTCCCTCTGGTGCTCTTAGCACCAGTATCCTTGGAGATAATTCACTTCTAATCAAGGAGCAGGCTTACCCAGACAAAGCCGGTTTCTCTTTTCCTGGGGAAAGTGTTATTCATGTAATACAGATCAGGATGAAGCACATAATGATGCTGGGAACCTCATTAGGCATGGTTAATACAAGGCAAGGAGAAGCCGTAACCCACGGCAACTAGATAGATCCAGCTTTTCTGAAGTTTACAGCCATGGCGTCAGAATAACAAATAACGATTTATGATTTGTCACTGTGAGTTTCTGCAGTTTTATTGTTTCCATATTCAGTAATGGCTTTTACACCATCATCCGTCATGTATTGAAGCATTTACTACTTTAGGTCAAGTCATATGGCTAACTTTAAATATATCCAAGATCAGGATCAATGTTCAAAGCAAATAAATAAAAAATAAAAAGTTTATAGTGGATCCGAGACGAACTTTCCTTTCCTATTGTTTATAGGGCATTCCAGAAGCAAAATGCTTTTTTGTTTTAATACTGTAATTCCCTATAAACTAAACAAGCCACGCCCACAGGTTTTCAGAGAGCCAAGGCACTTTCAGACAGTAGCAAGGGCTCATGGGAGCTCAGTATGGGCAGGAGGAGGGGAAGGTATTACTAGCCAGATATTTCAGAGGCAGGGAGGAGGAGGGGGGATTAGGTTTTTTTGCTCAAGATAAACCTGCCTCTGTGTAATGTTTACAAACAACATGGCTGCTGTCATTGTATCACAGGAAGAAAGAATCATATTCTATTAAAGCTGTTTGCAGCTAGATTTGTTGTGTAAACTATCTACACTTTAGATAAGATATTTAGAGTTACTTGTTATAGTTAGTTTTTCATCTCGGATCCGCTTTAATTTCCCTCAGCACACACCTATAAAACACAATCAATGTATTTATGAAGGTGCTATTACAGCACTACAGAATCATATACAGACAGTCCCCTAATTACAACTTACTAACGCGAGTTACAACATTTCAGAGATACAAACAGGGGCGTAACTACAAATCATTGGGGCTCCATTGATCTGGAGGATGGATCATGGATCCCTTAAGTGATGGAAGGGAAGGTTAGTAGTTGGAGACCTCTCACAACTCTGGGCCCCCCTGTGGTCACAGGTCCTGCTCCGCTGCACCCCTGCAGTTATGCCCCTTTTGTCTTCATGTACAAAATATACAACACCGTTTTTTAATTATATATCTTTGTTAATAAATGTTACAGTATTGTTTAAACATTTCACTATGTTTAACAAAGGACTCAACTTACAAACTAATTCAACTTAAAAGCAGTTTCCCAAAACAGTACATGTTTGTAAGTAGGGGAACGGCTGTATGGAAAGAGATCACTTTTTATATATATTATTTTAGAGAAAACCTACTGTTTCATAACAAAGAAAAAACAAATCAAAAATACAGGTAGTTAACATAATAGTAAATAAAAATATGTAGTATACAATATATATCTCATACACATTAATACTAAGTTGACACTACAAAGTGTTGCATACCGGGCAAGCTAAAATGTGTGCATAACACAGAGTGCACTCTGCACATTACACCGTGCATGTTACTTTTCATAGCTTGAAGATTGTTGTGGTAAAGGTATGTTATCCAGAAATGTACTGTAAAAAGTTTGCTTGGATAACGATATATAACAGGGATAACGCATACTTTCCAACTTTTTGAGATAAGAAAGAGGGACACTTTAAGACACGCCCCTGTCACACCTCTAACCACACCCCCAAGATCCATATACCTTTATAATGAGGACCTGTGCCTATCCACATAACACTATGGGGAATACAGGTAGACCCCTACTTACAAACAACTTGAGTTACAAAGTTTCAGAGATACAAAGTTGTCTTCGAGTACAAAATATACAATACTGCTTTTTTATTTCATACTTTTGTTACATGTTTGTAAGGCTTGGTGGTGTATTCTCCACAGTCAGCATGCAACGCATGAGCTGACGTGAAGGAGGTACACACACTAGCACAAGGAAACAGGCTATCCCTAGTATAGTGGAGGGGAGGACTGACTCCAATAGGAGATTGTGGCGCACAGAGCCGGTGCAGATCCGACAGCCACAAACAATACTTTCGCTATAACGTCTCAGTGCAAAGTAGCGCTGAGCGCATAAACCAGAACTGAGGAGATCAGGACAGGTAGACAGAATGAACGCTTGCTAGCTAGCCGCTACTTAGTGACAGCAAGCGTCCAAAACAAGACAGACTGGAATGAGGCAGCCAATGCGTTTGCAGCGATGGCGTGCCTCACAAAGACAGGACAGGATAGTCAGGAAATAGCAGGATCAAGATAGATGAACGTAACACAGACAAATATACAATAAGTATGTTTTCCTAGCGTATTACAATTACAGCTATCAATGAAACTATTTGTAACGTCTGACTAACATATGTATATATCGGCATTGAACCGATATATGACATAAGCAGAAACACTGACTAGGACTGGAGTAATACAGGGAACAGGACTCAGAAGGATTTGCTATCTCTTCGCAGAGATGAACGCAATCCACAAACGGTAACAGAACAGGATTCAGAAGGATTCGTTATCTCTTCGCAGAGATGAACGCAATCCACAAACAGAACCAGGAGCAGGGTAACTAACTCAGCACGGATGATTACGATACGCGCAACCTACCAAAACGTGCTGGAAAGCTGACTAACTGCACACAGGATATAAACAGTTCGTGTACGTATACATCAGCGACACTGATGTATCAACGTAACACGAATACAAGGAAAATAATAAACGTGCTGGTATGCATATATATTGGCAATGAACCAATATATGATGCAAAGACCAGCAAAGTATCTTTAGAACAAGAAACACGATCGGGGGCTGAAGCAACAGCAAGACAGGCTTAAACTGAAGCTATGAAAACCCGAGGAGTCCTGCAGGAAGCAGATCTTTATACTGAGGTCATCCAATGGGAGCAGACATGCAGATTCCCACACAGGTGAATGATAATCAGTCACAAGCTGACAGCAGGGAAAGGCAGACAAAGCTATGCAGCTTGCATGGAAAGAGATCAGAACTGCCTGAGCTGCAGCACTACTACTTCCAGCAATACCTGCTGCAGCAGCGATCATGACAATGTTATAGTATTGTATATGTACTGTATATAGTATTTTATAAACTGTTAAAAGTAGTTCAAAATACTTTAAAAGCACATTGAAAAAGAAAACACAGTTTATACTGGATGTCCAAATCTAGAGTCGTGCAAGAGTAAATAATTTATCCACATTTCACCATGTTTAACACAGGCCTCAACCTACAAATAAATTTAACGTACAATCTGCCGTAATGGAACCTGTTTGTACGTAGGGGATCACCTGTACTTATAAGGGCTTATACACTTGAAAATGTTAGCCATGTGATTTAAAGTATGCACAAAGATTAGACTCTCCTTAGCAGAAACATACATGATCATCTTGATCTGTGAACATCTGTGTTTACAGATAGGTGTCCCTTGGCATCACTGAGTCACTCAGTGATGAGTCATTGATCATTTGTGCTGGACCACTAATGACCAATCTCTATTTTTCTTGCAGGACCTTTCACTGTAGTCCCCATAGTGGGGCTCTTCCCACTCAGCCTCCACCCTCCACCCTTCCCACTCCAGAGAGCAGAATGAGCTATTCGGCAGACAGGAAATAATCTTTTCTGTACTGTACAGTGTTTGTTCTAAAACTGTCAACAAATAAAATCACTAACAATCATTTCTGTCCACCTGTAACCACTGCTTGGAACATCTGATTGGCAGTAGTTTGGTTTAACCATCACAATAGACTGGAGATCATTTTGGTGGTGCTGTCTAAACACATAGCTCCCAACTGTCCCTCTTTTGGAGGGTCCCTGTCCCTCTGTCCCTCTTTCTTCCTCATTTGTCCCTCCTTAAGGAATCAGATCTATGTAAATATACATGTATTTTTCTACTGAAAGATGTGTTTAATTGCCTCTAAACTTTATTCCCATCCTTTAAATTGATACAGTATATTTCTTATTCTCAAATATTACAGTGATGGAAAATGAACCAGGATAGAAAGGACCAGTGTGGTTTGAATTAGAAAATAACATATTTTTATTATGACATTTTATGTTATGCATGACTAGGGGCGTGATTGGGGGTGTTGCAGGGGCGTGGCTTAAGTGTCCCTCTTTCTTATATCAAAAGTTGTGAGGTTTGTCTAAACGCTGTTCAAATCACTATTCATGCATAAAATGCAAGTAGTAAAGAAGCAGTGAAATTACCACTACACTACCATTTATGTGAATTAGCTGGAGTGTTAAATGTCGTTAACTTTTATTTATAAAGGAAGTATTAGGCAGTGCTATACAACAACAAAAATTACAAACGTATTACAAATTACAGATTACAAACGTGAGACCAACAATCACAATATTGTGAGATAGGAAGGGAAGCGGACACTGCCCAACTTGAGTTACAACTGATGTCAGCGCGATGCAGAGAGTTACGGTACATAGCAACTGAGTTATCTAAGTAGGATTAAAGCTTTTCTTGCATAGGTTACATCACTGCCATGTCATGATACAGCAGCTCTGTCATCCATTACTTTGGCTCATGGGGCCTGCTTAGATCATGTAATGAAGAGTTAACAACAATTAAGTTAAGAAACAATGTACTTATCGTGTTCCTGCTGGGGTGAGGGAGATGGCTGTGGGCGCCAGTGGGTGCACGGCCCC